>NW_010191716.1:0-10293 GCF_000695765.1 Mesitornis unicolor | reverse complement strand
CCTGCTGATGCCTGAAACGCAGGTATATAAATAGTCATATAGTCCTACTCATTTGACAGCATCTGAATTTTAACAACTGGGTGAGAAAGCTTACTGTGCTTTACACAGAAAAACAGTCATTCAGAGCCTGCTCCTGTTTCAACAAGTTCATAATAATTTTGCTACAGATACTGGGGTAAAAGACTAACGGCATGCCCCTACGAAGTCTGCAGAAGGACGGAAGGTAACAATTATTTTCACTATAGTTGGCAAACAGGAATTTGCTTTAAAAAAAAAAGTGACTGTCATAGAAGGGATATCTGAAATTTGCAGGTCAGACACACAGCATGGTAATACCAGTTTGCTTCAGTCAGTAACACAGGCAAACAGTACTTTTGAACAATCAGATCAAAGGTATGCAAAGTTTTAAAAGATCAAATCATCACCTGAAAATCCATGAAGTCTACGTCAGTATAACATAACCTTTCTTGGCAACATTTCATTCTTAAGACCTCTACTGCCCACAGTATTGTTTCCAATATTTTATTTCTGTGATTACTAACTAACCATGTAAGTCTTCATAAACGATCACAGCAAAGGGTACGAATTCACTGCTTTGAAATAAACTTATTTAAGGAAAGTAAAAAAACATATATGAAAACATTAATAGGATATATACTGGTTTGTTGTTTGCTTGTAAAGGCCATAACAGGGGGAACTACCATGATTTACACCTCTGTACTGATATATTATCTAGAGAGCTAAATGGAATAAAGCTGCACTCTTTAGATTCTCTGTAGATCCAACACACTGGGTCAGGAAAAAAAAAGTATTGGTATGAATGAAAAGGACATACTTTGCTTAGCCTACTTACCTAAGGAAACCAGGCTTCTGAGATGGCATTGTCTATCAAACACTCCTTGCATAGATCTGAAGCTTTCAATTTCAACCAAGTTTGACAGAGACAAATAAAAAAAATTAACAAATTTCAGTTTCTGACAGTGTCCTGGAAACAGGTGGTCAGCACCGTAAAGAAACATCCTGTTTAAGCCCTCACTGAATAAAAGCCCTCACTGAATTAAATTTGCTAAAACCCAAATGTAATGATTTCTGTTCTTACATAACCCAACAGCATACTGCTGAACACCTCACTGACGGCTCAAATATAATTAACATGTTATACGTCAAAACAGCTGTAAGTTATATAGTATACAACGCAGAAAGGGGATTCCCTGCACCTTTTGCAAAGGTCAATGTGTCATGAGTTTAAAGCAAGATTCTTTCTACTGAATGCCTACGGAACGGAGCTTAAAATAGAATGAAAGGAACAAGACAAAATGGATCAGCAACATTAAATGTTTCATCAAGTTTAACTCAAAGTGAATAGGATAACTCCCCCTTAGAGCCAACGCCTTATTGCGTGTCGACAAAGCAGCATTTTGGAAATTTCAACTGGACACTGAATTGGTGTCACAGCAAACAATGATGCTGAAGCCTAAACAGTGACTGTCAAATGAAAGCACAAGAAAACACTGAAGCCTCTGATCTAAAACTAAAGCAGTGCTTCATGATCAGGCATGACTAGGGTTTCTCAAGGCACACTGTTTCCATGTGTGTTATTGTAACATGACACCCATCTTTTGCTCATTACTGTTAATTACAATGAAAACCTCCTTTAATTAACTATAGAAGAATGTATCAGTGAAACTTACAGAAACCAGTTTTCCTCATACACACACACACACATATATCTTTTACAATGATAATTCTGCAAAATATTTTTTTAGTGTAGTGATTAGGATTATGCTGCTTCTTGTATTTCTGGAAAATCATTCAAATAGAGACTTCATTCCTTCAGCTGCAGTAAACAAGAGATGCTCTCAAATCAACCTATTACAAAAGCAAACCATCTTACCACAGTACTCAAATTATACGTTAAATTCATAGGCTACATTATTAAAAATAATTTTCCTTAGTTTCTCTATCATTCTGTCTACCATCAAAGAGCTAAGCACAGACAATTTTCAGCACTGCCCCATGTAGCCCTTTTCCAGCTTCTCCAACTAAGAGGCCCTAATCCCCTCTTTGTGGCATCAGTCACCCTCAGCAAGCTTGACGCATCAGCACAGAAGGCCGCTCAGGACAAATTTTGCATACCCGATTTTGAATTCTAAGCAACACTTTCAACAGCAGTTATCACCCACCAATTGGAACTGAAGGCCTTTCCCTGTCAGTTTGGCCCACCCACAGCCAGATGTCACCAGGTTCCACTAATGTCACACACAGAGCAACTGGACCTCTTTGCAGGGACCAGTAGGCTGCTGCTGGTAAACACTTTTTTCAGCTAAGGTGGAAATCAGTGAGAGTTTTGTGAAGAGAAAGGCAGTGAGAGTTGTACTTACCATGACGTTCTCCCTCCATGGCACCCTTTATAAGTCCACCCTGAAGTACAAACCCACTCTCCTCAAAACCCCCTTCTTTTGATCTCAGTAAAAGCAGGTAAGAGTGATTAGTACCTCTGTATAAAATGGATGTAACTGGGAGCAAAGCTAGACCTGCCTACCTGAAATAACTTTACAGAATCAAGAATTGTTTATTCAAAATAAATATGATGTGTATGAAGGTTACTGCAAAATGGACAGAACTTTGCAACACAACTTACACTTCCTTTCCATTCATCATTACATTCTGCCAGATTTTATTTCTCACTCTTCTCCATCCCCCTGGGAGAAAAAAAATTAAAATATTCCAAGCCATTATCTCCTAATCTTCCAAGCTTTAAAGTCAAGCACTAAAGGAATGATACAACCACTATCTTCTTCAGCCATATGCCACTGCAACTCAAATTCAAAGTTACACACCGTGAGTATGGAGAATCAGGCCCTCATACTGCGCTTGTTGTCCTCTCCCTAAAATGCTGCAGGTTGCCTGCCTACCCTCCAAAACAAGCAGGATGAGGACTAGCTACGTACCACACACTGTTCATGCCATTCTGCATGCTCCCAAATGTGATTAGCACAGAAAATGCGAGAAGACCAGAAGGCATCTTTCCATATTTAGCCACGTATGTTTAATACTGAGTTAGATTTCACCTCAGTGCATTTTTCCATTAATTAAAGGGGGGGTATAGCAAGAAAGATATAAACTGCCATCAGCTACTTTTAAGATTTCTCTTCCCCTCCACCTTCTATAACACCGTGCATTGTGCATTTTATGTGCATTCATGTGTGCAAACAGCAGAGACTTATCTATAAAGATCGGTTATATGGTGAAACTGCAAAAGGAAACTTTCACCCTTGTCCAGGTGGTTGAATAACTGCAGAGGCCAAGAGCAGCAAGCCTCTAAATACATCCTCTTTTCTCTCCACCCCCATGTCTCTAATCACTTAGGAGGAAGATAGGAAGATTAGCAGACAGGAAAAAAATAACCAGAGCTGCAGATAACCCTTTAGGACCACAATGTTAGACTATGATACATGGACCAAAAGGTTAGTGCAGCTGCATTTTCAGGAATCTCAAGCACTATTGTATTTAAAGGGGAGGGAGGGGTGCTGAGACGGTGAGAGAGAAAAAAAAAACAAATGGTGATGAAGACAAAAATGAATTTGCCACCAACAGCTGGCTCTTCGATCACCCAGGAAAGGATTACCAGCAGAAGCAAGGAAGTTTTATTACCAATACATTGCTATTTTTTAGTATTTTCATTCTCGTAATCAGAACAGATTTTAGTAAGAATACCACTGCAGAAATAAGGGCTTATTCAGCTAGGCAAGGAATAAAGGTGGTAACCAAAACAGTGACAGCGAGCTACCTTTTGCAGCTGATACACTGAAGAGATTCGGAAAAAATGAATTATAAATAAAAGTCACTTTCACTAGAAGACAATGTCATCTTCATCCATGCCTCTGAACGGTTGCTATGGGGTTGTGAAGAGCAGGGGAAGGATGGGGGGGTATAATCAATCATCTCAGAAGAGCATTGCTTCTTACAGAGAAAGATCTGGATTTTGACTGTGTCCCTAAGAAAATTGCGGACTGCAGAGCTGCTGCCACGCAGGGCAGTGAGGAAGAAGGCAGAGCAGAGGCAGCAGCTGGGGATGGAAACGCCTATTAAATCCTTTAGACAACAGATGGGCAAAGCTCGGCTGGGTTATAAAAAAAAACAACAAAAAAAAACCAAACCCACCACAATGCATCATGTTTTATTGTCCCACCATAATGAACAACACTTAACACCCACATGCCCAAAGAAGCCCCCCTATGGCTGATCTTCCCCTTTCCTTAAATTATAATCTTGAGTTTCAATCCACTTCTGGGGGGCTCCCAACCCAATGAATTTGCCAGATCCCATTGCTTATTGCACCTGTTACTAAAAAAACCCCATAATTTAAAAAAAAATAAACAAGGAAGAAATTTGGGCTTCTTTTTAAGGGTTTTTCTTCCAATTAATGCTTCCCTGTCCTTGAAGTGAATATGCTATCCAAGCAAGCAACAGTAAGTCCAGATCTTGAATGCATTTAGGGGATCTAATTATGTCATATAGGGCAGAAGCACCTGCTCTCTGCTAATTCCCTCCACTCGGTTTCCTCTTTTTAATATTTCTTACCATTGTTCCATTCAGGAAAATCTGCTGAGGGCGAGTTTCATAAACAAGCTTTAAGAAAAATAATTAAATAACCTCCCCTCCCCCCAATCCCTCCTACAAAAACACAGCATAACCAGCACGAATTCTGCTACCGAGCCTCTATTTTTCTTTTATTTCAGACTCTACCGCAAAAACCACCAGTCCATCTATCCGTATTTGCTAAATACCCACAGCAGTCAGTGCCACAGACATACTGTACATATTTCCACCCCCTCCCCAACTGCACCTTAAGGACTACACCCTTTTCAATCATGATGTCATGAAATACTGCTGGTGACTCCCCCACTACCACCACCACCTCCTTGGTAATACAGGTTATGAACCTTTCGTTTCAATATAATTTGATTAAATATAAAATGCTTCTAAGTAGGGCAGTGAAGAAATTGATGTGAAAATTCACCACCAGCAGATCATCTATTTTTTCCTCTGCATGCACTCTGGCTGTCATCAGAACAACACCCATTAGCAGGAGTAATGAACATAAAGCATCCTGGGCTTTTTTTCTCCATGAAGAAAAACAAAATAAAAAAGGGAGAAAACAAAGAAAATTAAAAATAAATAAAGGCAAAAATCCCCTATGAATATTATCTCCACTGAAAATCAGAAAATCACGGAAAATCTGAACCCTCAAATATCCCATCCCCAACACCTCGCTGGTTGCTACAGCATCTTCCCCCTAGCGCCGGTGCTGCTGCAAAAGAACCAACCTGTCTGTCCTTTTCCTAGGGTTTTCTCCAAACGATAGGGTCCAACATATTGTGCGTGTTGAGCTCCGCTGCCTTCTTTCCCTGTTGATGTCATTTCTACCTGGATCTGTAATTCTGCAGTGTGTGTGCTGATGAGCTGGAATTTCTCTCTCTGCAGGTTCTTTAAATTCCCACTTTGCAGCTGTGCAAGCAAAGCACTCTTTCTCTTTGCTTTAGTCCACTTGGTTGCAGATTTTTCTCTTCCTCCTCTTTCTTTCCTCTCTCTCACTTGCGTGTTTTCTCGCTGGGTCTGCCTGGGACGCTGATGGACGATGGAGTTATATTAATGTTCAAAGAGGGGGATCTACGATCCAAGCCCAAGGAGCATGATGCTGGTGATCTGAGCTCCGCACGCCTTGTTCTCTCTAGGAGCTGTTCAAGGGAGAGTCAGAGCTGGAGCGGCGGAAGAGCTGGGGCCCGCAGCTGTGATTGACATTACAAGTAGCCAATCCCCTTGCCTCCCACCTCCTTCTTCCCTCCTCCTTCCACTACCTTTTCTTTTCCATCAGCAGCAGTTACTGCCTCTGCCTGCTAGAGCATCATGATCAATGGCATCAGCAAACACCTAAGTTTATCAGTCTATTGATAAGGCACAATTAAGTATAGTTTAATGTGTATATTATTTTAAGATCCAAACATATGCTCTTCCCCCCCCCCGTATTTTACTCCACTATGTAGCTGTACTTCCCGAGTATTAAAGAAAGGCTGAGACTGTGGCAGGAAATGGGAAAGGAAAAAACCTACTTCTGAAAATGAGCTTGAGAAATTAATTGATTCTGTTTGATTCTGGAGGACCTACATTCTCTGTGGGTTTACCCTTTAAAGACAGCCTTGGGTGGGAGGCAGGGGAGATAGGAAAAAAGACAGGAAAATAACAGGGCCAATCCTGTAACCACTGAACTCAGTGATAGACCTACTTTTGCATGTAATGGGAGCAAACAGACTTCAGGTCCTTAGATAAACAGATCAAAAATGGCATGGCCACTATCTTAATTAGGAACACAGCAGAAAACCCAGGATTTCCACAGCAGGATTAGATGGCAATAGGAACTAATTCCCAGATCTACAGGCACCACACTAACAGCATAAGAAAACTTTCACTGTTTTTGTCCAATTACATATGCCTGTGCTTAACTTTCAGTGCTTAAGGAGTCCGATGAAATAAAAGATTCTGCAAAAATGCTTCCAGTTAGGCACAAGCCTGTGTATTTGCTGAATTTGAGACCATACAATAGTTTTGGCCAGATTTCAGGGCTATCAAGCGGAAACCATTACCACACATAAGTTCCATTTTTACCTTCTCTTCTCCAGTTCAGACACAAAACTGATCAAGATATTCTTATCAAGTTGCAACTGAGGCACAACACACACTAAGGATTCTTCAGTCAGAGGGAAGCCTTGGCAAGTCTGCAAATGAAAGGGAGAGTAAAGAGAGGGCAAAATTTGAACAAGCCTTATCATCTGTTGCTTATCAAGGGAAAAGAGTGTTTCAGGATGGTTGGTTTCTTTTTAAGAGGGAAATTTACCTTTTTTTAATACTTGTATCTACAGATAGCAACTGCTGGTGTAAACTGGCATAAAACTAGAAATTGGCTCTTTAACTGTATCACAGACAGTGCAACTCCTCCCAACAGGCTGCAGAGGTGTAACAAGATGAGGAGGTGGGAGGAAACCAGGCTAGTGGACTGAAACCTTAAACCAATTTGAAGGTATCCTCCTGTTAGGAAACACAACCTCAATACTATCCCTGACCTTCCCCCTCTCCATAGTTCATCTTTACTCATTTCCTGACTGTGCCACCGCAGCAATCTGCCAGCAAACTCCAAAACATCCCAAACTGTCCCTATTTTTCTTCTTCCCCCTCCACACCTCATCCTGTGTGAGCACCCACTAAGACTCCTGCTGAGAGGACTGTTTCTACGTTTTGCAAAAGGCAACCTCTGCACCCTCCAGCCCCCTCAGGTGTTTACTTTCCTCCCCTAAAAACTCAACTCCAAATTGCCATTTCTCCAAGCTCACTACCCCAAATCATTCATTAAGGATTGCTTTTCCCCCACCTTACCGCAACCCCAACAGTGGTTCCTCTTTAATCATTTCTCCCCCTTACACTCCACCACTCTCCCTCTGCCCTCAGAGCCCCGGTGCGTCGCCTCACGCACCTGAGCCTGCAGTCTCTCACCGAGCAAGGAGGAAAGACAGTTGGGGAAAGCGATGCCAACAACCGCAGCGCCGATTCCCCACACCGTACTCCCCTCCCCTTCCCTCTGCCTTGCAGCCCCTGGCGGGGCCGCGGGCCGAAGGGGGGAGGAGAGAGGAGGCAGCGGGCCCTGCTGGCAGCCACGGCGACATGGCGGCAGCGCGGAATCGCTCTTCCCGCCAAAGGTGGGGGACGGGGGAGCCCCTGGGGCTGGAGTAGGGGAAGACTGCGGGGAGGCTCACTGTGGACAGGCATAAAGGTCCTCACTGTGAGGACCGGCTAAATGGGCGGCTGACGGGCCTAGGAGACCTAGGGGTGAGGCACAGACTGCCCGTGGTATGAAGCGAGCTTGCTCCAGGTGTGGTGCAGGACCGGGACCTGGCAGCACTGTCAGACCCAAAGGCTCTAAAACCCAACTACGAGGTCAAGAAATGTCAGGATGGATTCAACAAGATAATCTAGTAACGTCTTGTGACACACTTAAAAAAATGTCTCTAAAACCTGAGGCAGGAGGCACCTTCCACACATATGCCGTCCCTCAGGGGCCCTCCTTTCCCTATGGCTTACAAGCCAGGACAGGGCTGTCTGAGGTGAGGCACAATGGTAGGAGAAACGCTCTCCTGACTGGGCTCTTGGCCACAGAAATAAAGTATAGGGAGGGAATTTAAATGTGTCGCGTTTTCAGACCTTTAAGTCCCCTCTTAATGTTGAGTGTGTCTTCTGCCCTGCCACCCCCACTATTAAAATATCCCTACACAGACAGTAAGGGGCAATACTGAATTACAGGAATGTGAACATAACTTTCAGAAAATGGAAAAGATTGTTTATTTGTCTAAATTAGCAAATTATCCATATCACCATATTAATAATGCAGGGGGTGAATAGCAGCACAGATCTTTACACTTTTTCAAATGCCAACATTTGTATTTTAAAGCACATTTAATAGAAGATTATTATGCCTGTATGTAGATAAATCATATCTGGGTTGTGATATTACTAGCAAGATGAGTAACCAGACAATATTGTCTATCTAAGACCAAACTTGTGTATTTTACACTTTGGTTCCATTGAGGAAAATGAGTTACAGAGCCATAGATACTACAAATCCTCACTTTCAGCCACAAAATACATGTCAGTGTCATGGCTGGAATAAGATTAAAAAATCTTGTTAAAGTTCCTGTGATCCTGACTGGAAGATCGGTGAGTTAAAAAAACAAACAAACAAAAAAATGAAACCACAAAAAATGCACTTGCACCCCACACCTTTTTGGTCTCATTGAGTTATTTGTTGTTTTTATTCCATAGGAATATTCTTCTGTATGGCCTATTGCAACAGTTTTGACCTTTTGTCCTAAACTCTTTTTGAAAAAATGTTTGCCCACGTCTTGATTTCTGAATAATCAAATGCTATTTATTTTATTGTTCACATAGAGCAAAATCCCATTTATCTGTACCCCTTTGATCTGAAACTCGCTCCTTTGAATCTAGGTTATGTCCCCCTGGTGTGAATTACTTATACAATAACTCTCTCAATTATTTGAAGCCCTGTTTATCCAAATGTTTTGATGTTCCAAAAGTATTTTGAATAAACAGGGCTCTCCTGTCATTGGATATATCAGATATCTTTGGGGATGCATATAGGATGATTTCCCCTGACCTTATTCTGTATTATCTTGTGCTGAAATGAACAGGCAGGGTAAACTTAAGTGTATAGTTAGTGTATTGGCACCATCTTCAGTGCTTTTACTTCATACCCCATTAATTACTTTTCTTTAGTTTTTCTTATTCAAGGACTAAATCCCATAAATCTTACTCAGAAATGACTCAACACAGATGCCAGCAAAAGTTTTGCTTGAGTAAGGAGTGAATAAGAAAGTAATGATCTAGAATTTTGCTCGGCTTTATCATACTTCTGAAAGAAAGCAGAGTAAAATTAGTTGCCTTTTTTTTGGTGTTTTTCACCCACTCCCATTGACACTAGCTTGTGTCTAATGAAAGTAATCATGTTGTTTGTTTTCGTAGATGCTTGCCATTGCCTTGTCTTATTATTCCCATGAGACTCTTAAGGGTCAAGTTGCAAGAAGCTAGAGGAAAAAACAGGTCCATGTGGACATTTAATTCAGTATTTTTCACTTGTTCATTTGAATGTATTTGTGGAGTTAACAAAAATAATGATTAAAAAAAACCAAAACAAAACAACAAACCAAAGTGCCAGGCTTCCTAGAAAAGGCACTAATAAATTTGTGTACTTAGCATAGAATGCATCAATAATCTTCTCATGGTAAGAAAAATTTCACATAAACTAGGAGCGTCTCTCCAATTAGAATAACCTAATAGCCAATATCAATGATAATGACATGTTAAAATAAACAAGGCAAAAATATTCAGCATTTGCAATGTCATGATCCATTATCACATCCTGAATTACATATTCCATCACATACCTATAGACACATGACACCCCTCTGATAAATGGTATTGTGAGTAAAATATTTTGGGAATTAACCTCATTGTATAGATACTCCATAATAAACGGAGACAAGTATTTGAGGGACATTTAGGCATCAATACTGCTGACAAACTGATAATGCCTTTATTGAGTATAGTTATATCAGTCTGCAACATCTCCAAACAGGTGGTAACAGTCTAAAATTGAGAATTTGCCCCCTTTGCATTACATATCTACCATCTTCCAAAGAAGCCCAGGTAGACCCTAAGAAAATAAAG
>NW_010191715.1:285-48818 GCF_000695765.1 Mesitornis unicolor | reverse complement strand
GGAGCCGGAGGGGGAACGGGGAGGCCGAGGCCCGGGCTGGACCTGGGGGTGTCGGTTGCTCCCCTTAGGACAGGGCCTCCCGGTGAGGCCGCTCTGAGTCGCGCCTGGCGGCGGCCTGGAGCCTCCCTGGAACCTCGCTGCTTCCGCCTGCGCATCATTTTATTTTATTTCCTGGATTTCAGTGCTGCTGTCGCTTTCGATGTCCGTGTCATAAGCCCAGTCAGGCCCTTCTGCCTTGTGCTAGGCTTAGGGACACCGGCTCAGTTTGCAACTCAATTAAAAGCAGCTAAAGTCAGCCGCGATAGAGAGCCTGGAGGAAAACCAGGTTTGTCTCTGAGGACTGAGCTGTGCCTCGGCTGAAGGCTTGTGGGTGCCTCAGGTTTTGTTTTCCTGAGCCCCACGCAGGGGGACGTTCTGTGCTTTGGGTTTGTGGGTTAAAATGGTGGGCGAAGGCGCAGGTGGGTAATGGGGAGTGCTGGTGTAACCACATGGGCTTCTGTAGCCGCTTTTTCTGCGTTATGCAACTTGAATTGTAGATATTTTCCCACTTGGTAGTCAGATATTAAGGTTTATGGCTTTTTTTTTCAGTTATATGCCACCTCTTCTGATCTGTTTTTTGGGTTTTTTTAAAATCACCCCCAGGGTAATTTAGTGTGTAGCTACTGTCTACTTGTAATAGATTGAATGGAACAGTTCTGTCCCCAAGGTTTCTGCAAGGAGTTTGTGATTAACAGCAAGTGTGTTTCTACATCAGTGTTTTAATTCTTTTTCTCCTTCTAGTACATAACATGCTGTTTGCTAATGCTGGCGTTTAATATATTTAGTTCTGTCTTATGCTCCCTTACATGGGTGCTGTCAGGATGTTGTGTTTGGAGTTTTTTGTGGCTGTTACTCATCCTTGTTAGCGTAATTATTATATTTTCCCCGCTTTCTAGTAATGGCAACCTACACTTGTATCACGTGCCGGGTGGCTTTCAAGGATGCTGACATTCAGCGTGCCCATTACAAGACAGACTGGCATAGATACAACCTGAAGCGTAAGGTTGCCGACATGCCTCCTGTCACTGCCGAGAACTTCCAGGAGAGAGTCCTAGCCCAGAGAGCGGTCGCAGAGGAGCAGAACAAAATCACTGCCACTTACTGCACGGTTTGCAGCAAGAGATTCTCCACCTTCAATGCCTACGAGAATCACTTGAAGTCCAAGAAGCATCTGGAGTTGGAGAAGAAAGCTGTTCAAGCTGTCAGCAAGAAGGTGAAAATATTAAATGAGAAGAACCTGGAAAAGGGGCTGGCCCCGGAGAACGTGAACAAAGATGAAATGAACGCAGCTATCCAGCAGGCCATCAGAGCTCAGCCGTCTTCGTCTCCAAAGAAGGCACCTTTACCTCCTAGCAATGCAAGTAGCTCTCCAGCTCCTGCAGGAAGCCCCAGCTTGTCACAGAGTAGAGAACGATCAGAAAAACCCCCACGGCTCCAGTGGTTTGAACAGCAAGCAAAGAAGCTGGCCAAACAGCAAGCAGAGGAAGAGGAGGATGTGGAAGAAGGTAAGGCGATAAACACCGATGAGAGATGTAAGCTATGTAGTTGTTGGTTTTGTGTAAAAGCCTCCTTATATTTCTGTAGTAGTACAGCATTTTCCGTCACAAAAGGTCTTCCTGTTGTTTTAAATTCTCAGCTTCATAAAAAGAGGTTCAGGTTGCCTGTGCTTACGGTCAAGGGCTCTGTATTAAGTGTCTGAACTGTCAGCCGCACAAGATACTATTGCGTGTGAAGGCTGAACATAAACAGTCACTAATATGAGCACTGTTTCCCATGCAAAATTCCAGGGGAAGTTTCCTTCAAGGAAGGCTAACATAAAAGAAGGTTACCTTGAAACTACTTCTGAAAAGTAAAAGAAGAAAAATCCAGTCATAATCACTTGCTCATTTGCTGTTGTCCCCTCAGTCACTTTACTGGTCTGTTGAAGGGAGGTAGTAGCACCATTGGTTTTGTTTTTCTCTGCCCATCAAGACCAGAGGATAAAGTTTTTGCTGCTTAGCTTGACAGCATGTGGCATAGCTTCTCAGCGTGTTGGCATCTATGTAAAAATTGCCTATTCCTGAGGCTTCACCCTCACCACTTCTGTGGCTACAGCTTCTTATTGGAGGCCAGCCTGGAAGGTGGACAGCTGAAAAGATCAGAGCTTCAGAATTGGCAGTAATGGCTTATTTTTGACCTAGACACTTTCAGTGCTGTAGTTGCCAGTGCAGCTCCAAATGCCCCTCTCGGAGCAGTAGAATGGGGTGATTAAACCGTGACAAGGGGCCAGGTCTGAAAGTGGTGGGACTATACTGTGCCAGCTTCATTACTGGAACCGTTGTGTCGTGTTAATTTCATCTGTTACAGCAGTTTTGTGCTGCTGAAATTTCAGTTGCAGTTCTTAGGAGAAGAAACGCATCCCTCTGAACACCCATCCTAATGTCTGAAGAAGGAACCAGCTTGCACCTGTTTTGTATTAATGTGTTAGTCGTAAATGCTAAAATCTCAGTAGGTTTCTGAATGTTAATTTTCCTTTTAAGTGTTTGTCCAGGAGTGTTTCCTACAAGTCCTGTTAATTCATTGTCAGGCTTTTAAAATTACTGACCTGTATCCCATAGCAAAGATCTCTCGTTAGCAGCCTGCGACGCTGGGGAGCACCGTGTTCCCTGTTCTCAAACACTCAGCTTCCACAGCTGGAAGGGGACCAGTAGAACAGAGTACTGGGAAATGCTCGCTGTCCCAGACCTGAACTCCTTAAAAAAGATTTCTGGTCCCCTCTAGCAGCATAATCATATTTCTGGTTTGTCTGTCCATTAATGAGCTCTGCAGTAATCCTGCAAATGTGTAAAATTGTCGGTATATCTTGGTACGTACTGACGTGCAGCATAGCAGTGTGCATCTGTGACAGCTGGCTTTGTTCTCCGCTGTTGTTCAAGGTGTCTGTGTGAGCAGGAGGGTTTTTCCCTACTTTAATTTTTCTGACTGAGTTGTATTGCTTTTAATGAGCCATGCATCTGTTCACGTGTTGTGGTGAATTAAATTTAAGGCTTTGGAACGACAATTAAGTGTTAATAGTTGAGAAAATGGAGGGGAAAAAATACCGGATCTGCCAACTTTTTTATGAGCAGACTTGGGCTTTGCTGTGCATCTTGCAAAGAAATGTTTTACTGGCAGTGGCGTGTTCTTGCACCTGGGAGGGACTGTGCAGCACTTAGGTGTAAGAATAGAAAATGCAGTGTTTTCTGTGATAACTTTTTCTAACTTCACTGGGACTTGTTTTGCTTGGGAGAAGTCATTATAATAAATAACTATTTTTGTTAAACTTCCTTTAAAAGACTGGGAAGATGTGGATTCCGATGAAGACATCGGCTCTGAAGAAGAGATGGAAAGTGTGGGAGAAGAAGAGGAGGAGCAGGCAGGAGCTGAAAGCCCCCCTGCTGTTGGGGCCATACCGGTCACGGACTGCTTGTTCTGTCCCCACCACTCGAGATCTCTCATGAAAAATGTGGCCCATATGACAAAAGCTCACAGTTTCTTCATTCCAGATATCGAGTACCTTGTGGATCTCAGAGGACTAATCAAGTACCTGGGTATGCCTGTAAACGTTCTCTGATTTTTATCAGGACAATTATAAACTGTTATTGCTTATTTTCACTTGGACATGACTTTAAATGATTTGGGTCTTTTTGTGTAAAATCTGAGTGCTGTCTAGTTCAGTATTTTGGTCGTGAACAGGACCACGGGCTTTCCAGGGAGAGGAGAGAGAACCCCACTGAGCAAACATGTGCTCATGTACCCTGTTGGTCTCAAGTAGTTTTCTAACATTGAGGAAGATGTTTAGCTAATGTGAAATTTAGGATAAAGCTATTGCTAAGATGTGCATTTGAACTGTGTTATCCTCCTAATGAGTTGCAAGTATTGGCCTCATCAGTTTACAGTAATTGTGAGAGTGCTAGGAGCTAGAAAATAAATGTCTTCCTTGATGTTTATGAATAATGATGAGAGAGTAATTTTGCAGTGTCAGATAGAAAACTGTTGGAAGTATGAAATTTGTTGTTGAGAATACATAATTATCCATACCTATCCATACATATCCATATCCTATCTGTGCATTTAAAGATTTCATATGACTTGTCCTTGATGGAGCCATATGGTCAAGGCACAGGCACAGCCTATTTTCTGGAAATAAGGCTCCTCCTCAGTCTCTCTGCTTGCAAGCCAGAGGGCCAGCATCACGGAAATGTTAATTACTGATGAGGGAGGCTCTGCTCAGACCAATGGAAGTGTCAATGTTTTCTGCAGGAGAGAAAGTTGGCGTTGGGAAAATCTGCATCTGGTGCAATGAAAAGGGGAAATCCTTCTACTCTACAGAAGCCGTGCAGGCTCACATGAATGACAAAAGCCACTGCAAACTCTTCACGGATGGAGATGCTGCCCTGGAATTTGCAGACTTCTATGATTTTAGGTGAGGATGCTTTTCTCTGAGTGGAGCACAGAGACAGCTGAATCTTGCATCAGAAACTATTACTCATTCTTAAAATTTAGTCCCGTTTCTTGTTCTGATGCTTATTTTGTGTAGCTGATTCACCACTTTTCTGGGTAAGCACAATATGATTGCTTCTCCTCTCCTGTGATCACTAATACAATCTTAATATCATATGAAAACATACATTGAATTCTGTGTTATATGTTTGCTGTTAATGAGTTTTTAGGTTTCAGTGCACCAGCAAAGATGATAATGAAGGAGACTGTTATGTCCTTTTACCTTTTAGGCAGATAGTGGAGTTAATACCTACTGTGGATTTTTTTTAAGTAGCTGGATTTAAACGGGAATGCTGTGATTTAGAGGCCTCTTGTTGAAGTTCCTGTAACTTATCCTAAGCTGTGTTCATTTTGGTCAGAAACACCTCCTACTATAGTGACAGGTGGATTTAGCAGAGCTGCTTGGAGTGCCCATTCAGTAGCGGTGCAGAGCTGATGGGCTGCACAGTGGCGTCTTTCCACCCTAAGTGGCTATTACCCGTGCAGCAGCAGAACAGTGCTGAGCTACAGGCAGGGGCTGAGGAAGGATGGTCCTTGTCTTCACCCTCTGCACAGGGCAGGGCGCTGCTGGGCAGAGCTCTGAAGCCAGGACAGGTGAGAGGTGATGTGGGTGTCTTGCTGTGGCTGTGCATGGTCTTTTGTGCAATGGGTCTGTTTTGCTGTGGCTGCTCATGTGCAAACCACGTACCGCTGCCCTTCCACAGGAGCAGTTACCCTGACCACAAGGATGGGGAAGATGTGGAGGTGCCTGGAGAGCGGCCAGCAGAGAGAGAACTGGATTACGATGATGACACCATGGAGCTGATCCTTCCTTCAGGTAGGGGTGGTGTTGGGATGTACTTTCTCTGCATTTCTCATAGCTGCAGCCATTACCTGTGGTATAGGACATAACTGTAAATGTTTTCCTTTGGCAAAGGAGAAAGCAGTTTTGCATCTAAGTCTCTTTGTGGTTTTGTCCTCACCTTTCATTGTTTTCACTATCACATAGTTCAGTTTCTTCGGCACTACTGTGTATTTGGACTGCGGCAGGAGGTTCCTTTGCTCACTTCACCTCTTCATTAACATGCGACTCTCATGATATATTCCAAGAGTTTCCATGTCTTGTTTTAGTGCAGCTTGGAGAAGCGAAACTGAAGTTATCTAGTGTAGTTGGTTTTGCTGCTAACTCATCTAGTAAACTAGTTCAGTAAAATGATTTTATTTAGACAACCTTACTCTTGCCTTGTATAGCATTTGGCACGCTTGCTTGCATTTTTTTGTTTTGTTGTTCATCGTGAGAGGACCCCAGCCTTTTCATTCATTGCCTTTCCGCTCATTCCCCTAATTAAATTTTCTGATAACTGCCTGTGTGTTATCTGAGCTAAGACCCTCTTGAACAACACCACTCTGGTTTGTTTTCCTCGAGGTACAGTGCAGTACAGCAGCTCTTGCAGGAACCACACTGTGTTCCCAATAGTCCTAAGGCTTGTAGGGTTCTGGGCCTTTTAAAAGCATTTCTCAGCATAGGGATTTTCCACAGTTTTCACAATACGCTTCACTGCTGCATTTCGGAAGCTGCTGGATTAATTGTAACAAGATGTCCCCTCCTCTGAACAGGTGCAAGAGTGGGTCATCGCTCTTTAATGAGGTACTACAAGCAACGATTTGGTCTGTCAAGAACGGTGGCTGTTGCGAAAAATAAGAAAGCAGTGGGTCGGGTGTTGCAGCAGTACAGAGCTTTGGGCTGGACAAGTCAGACAGGTAAGTGGCAATGTGAGGTTTTTGCAGAAGAAGAAGTTCTGGATGTCATCACTCTAAATTGGTGGAGTTTGTTTCATGTTTCTGGGGTTTTTTGCAGTAGTTTGTCTTCCACTCGGTTCCCTTTCATTTGTGACATCCAAACAGAGTAAGTTATAGGAGGTTGTTTGTGTCTAAAATCCACTGCAGCTTCTGTGCAAGCCCTTCAGTTCATTAGCATGCATGTTTGTGCTGTTTGGTAACTTTCTAAGATTTGTTGGTTTCTGCGTGTCAAAACCACTTCTCTTGCTATTTAATAATGTAACATAAGCCATTCTTTGACAGTTAGAACACTTTTCCAGTTGGAGAGAAATGATGTGATCTACGTCCACTCTTGAAATAAAAAAAAAATTGCACATTGGAATACAAAACAACCTTGTCCCTTAATTACAGTCATGGGTGTTCATAGTAGAGGGAACCAGCCTTTCCCAAGAGAAAAGTGAAAAGACGTGTGCCAGTATGGGAAGGAAAACATACAGTCAACTACTGATGTAGATGCACAGATTAGCTGCTTTGCATGTAAGTGGAAAGTAATCTTACAAACACTTATCCCTCTTTCTCTTCCTCCTCTCTCTCTGAAGGGGCAGCCTTTGCTCAGCAGCGTGATATGCAGTACCTGCAAAGGATGAAGTCAAAGTGGATGCTCAAGACAGGAATGAGTAACAACGCCACAAAACAGATGCATTTCCGAGCACAAGTCAGATTCTGAGTCCCCAAGAGAGCTGCATGCAACTGGTTTTGGGAAGAGGGATTTAATGGTTTCTGGATTGAGGATTCTGTTGTTAAAATGGACTTGGTACCTATGAAACGGGTATGTGTATGCTGGTGTGCTTTCCTGTCTGTAAGAGGAGGAGCCAGGGAGCTTGCCTTTTCCAGTGGAATGGCTGGCCTAACTTAAAGTAACATCTCTTAAATGAAGTATCTGGCAAAGTAGTAATGGCTGTCAATAAAGATGTGTGCATAGTCTTGCTGCCCATCTTTGTGCAGTCGTTTTCTGTGGGGCAGTTGACATTGTCATTTCTCTGAATATCTTCCATTTCCAATGCTGCTAAATCTCTTGAGGCCAAGAGGCAGATCCTAGGCCTAAGAGCCTGAGATGGGTGTGTTGAAGGTGTTCACTTGTGGTGCCTGACATACTCTGGGTGGGTGTTTTGGACTTCTAGCTGGCACTATTGGGGTGAAAATTTGAGAGCATGGGTTCTAGGGAGGTTAAGTGGTAATCGTTTGAAGATGTGCACTGATCGAAAGCAAAACTCTCCAGGTTTAATATTTTCAGATGTTCACTGTACTTGCTTAATACTTCAGCTCAGGCCTGGATTAATAATTTACAATGCAGTTGCTTTATGTTAAATTTAATGAATTTTCACTACCTAAAAACTGCTCAAAATTACTGTAATGTTTAGATGAATGTCAATCAAAATTTCTGATGATCTGTTAAAGATTTCCTAATTAAACCTCTGAAGTTACTGTTGATGTCAGCTTTTGTTGTTCCCCTTGAGTCCTGGTGTTTTGTGGAGTCTTGCTGAAGGAAGGTGACCCAAGACATGTGCTGGTTGGAGTGGGGCTGTGCTTTCCCACCGAAGCAGGTGAACTGCTACAGGCAGGTGTAGACAACCTGGTTGTTGAAGAGCTGAGGCAGCAGTGCTGGTGTTAGTCCTGATGCTGTAGATGTTAAAAGCTTCCCTGACCTTACCAGTTCTGACTTTCACGTAAGGAGGTGAGCACTTAGAGGTGTAGCGTGCTGAACACTGAGTGTGTGCCACAGGAAAATTGCTGTTTGCCTGTCCGTTTGTTGTGAAGGCAGCTGCAGCTGGTTACAGTCAAACTGCACTTCCACATTTTAGGATTACTCTGGATTCCCTACTATTAGCTTTCATTGGCATCATTTTTAAACAAGTTTTCTTCTCCTGTGAATGGTGTGTGCGTAACATCACTGGGAAAGGTAGGGGGACACTTTGTCAGTTAACACTGTATTTTTACTCTTAAAATAATCCCCTAAAGTCTCCTGAAGAAGCAAGTTCAGAAAAAGCAGTACTGTTGGCATTTCAGCACTGGTAAAGGAGTGGTGTATGCACAGGGCTCCTAGGAAAGTGATCCTTCCGCAGTGGAGGTGCACGCTGTGTATTCTTGTGTGGATTTGTGGTGGTTTGCTCGTTCGTTTGTGGTTTGTTTGGGTTGGGTTTTTTTAGTAAGTTCCGCTGCTTTGGGAGTTTTCTGCTGTTTCTGCTTTTTCTGAGGAGACAGAACTTGATGAGTAAGGCAGGCTACAGATTTGACACAGTATTCTGAATCAAGTGACTAACAACCTTAAAAGGGTACAGATTTGAGTGAAGAGAGAACTGAAGCAGAGAGAATTTTAAAGAAGGCTGTGTTCACATCCAAAATCTTGAACTGAAGTTGGGTTGATGAATGAGAACCTCCTTTTTCCTGGCAGTTATCCTGGAAAAGTCTTGTGTATAACCTAATTGCTAGAGTCTTAGAGGTAGGTCTTGGTCTCGACAGTAAAAAGCACAAATACAAGGAGTTAATTGATCTAATGACAACTGAGGTGTCCCTGCCCATGCCAGGGGTGTTGGACTGGATGATCTTTAAGGTCTCTTCCTACCCAAACCATTCTGTGATTCTATGATAAGATTCAGGCTGAAGGTGCATTGGAGTTTGCTGCTCTCTTCAATGTGAAAGGACAACCGAAGGAAACTGCTGTTCTTTGTGCAGTTGTGCTCCAAGAAGCCTGCTGCTTATGAAAAGATGGGGGGTACATGAGTTTCCTGGACAGTCTAGTTCAGAAATAAACACAGGTAAGCAAAAATGAAAGTTGGTAGTCATTTGGCAAGTTGCAGGAAGCTGAAGGTGGCAATTTGTATGGTATGCACCTATGATTCTGTCCTATACTTCTTACTGCAGTTTAGTCAGCAGAAAATGCTCTCCATTTTCTCCAGTAGGGAAGCTGCTGCTATTTTAAATGGAGAGTTTTAACTCTTAGGCTGAAAATAGCTGCTTTGGGAAACCAGCAGAGGGCATAGGAAAGCTTTTCTCAGAACTGTGCTTACTATGAAAATAAATGGAGTCCAGTAAGAGTACACTCATACAGGGCACTGGTGGGGTGAGAAGGCAAAGCTCGCCGCTAATGCAAGTTAAGATTAACACCAGACTTTTGTGTGAGATGGATCGCTATTAATGTCTGTGTAGGTCCAGGGAGAGCGTTGCTAGCAACGGGGAGCTAGACCAAGTATGCAGGTTGTCTGCAGTAGCCAGCGACAGTGCTACAGGCTGCTCAGCAATGTCAGAGCATCTGAAAATAGTTTTATTAAACACGCTTCACCGTGTTATAGCTTCAACTTTTCCCCCAAGCCTAAAGACTGTACAAAATATAGCTTAAGGTAGTTTTTTATTTCCTAAAGGAATTCCAAATGATGATGACATCAAGGAGCTGTGTTTCCAGCTATGACCTGACCTTGCACTTGTGCTCCCCTGCTCCGACCTTGCGTTTTCTGAAGCTTACAACTGGAATGAGGAAAAAATAAAGTGAAGTCTAGAGTCAACTAAGTAGATTTGAGACAGCCTCTGGATATAGTAGGTGCTCTTGGGGTAAGAATTTCCTGGTATGGTGTAATCCGATGGGTGTGCTGTTCCCAAAGGAGAAGATGATCCCTTCTCAAGGTGGTGCATCGATAGCAGGAAAGGCTGGGAAGAAGCACAGAAAAGGTTTCCCATTTCGGACAAAGCTGGGGTTCTGCTTCTGGTCCGTGTGGTAACAGCTGAGTCTTGAAGTGGTCCCAGTGCTGCGTCAGGCATTGCAGAGTGAATCAGCAGAATGAAAATTGGCAAAGCTGATAAAATACCTCTGCCCTCTCCTTTTGGGAGCAGTTGTGTTTGGTGCACTTAAGTTATCTAACAGCAACCCAAGTGGTACTGGAGGGAAAAACACAGCCCCATTAGCTGGAAGGGATGGGCTAGGAAAGAGAGAGAAGCTTTTGGGATGTAGAGTGGCAGAGACAATGGGAATTCAGATATGTAAAACATCTTAACAGCTTATTACACTGCACTTGCAAGCTAACAAGTAAAGATCTATTTCAAGCGAGCACTAGAATGCATTACTGATCCCTAATCGGTTTCTACAAGGTAGAGGGCCTGAAATGTGAAGGAGCTGGACCATTGCCCAGGTACCATCTGATGCCTGAGGAGCATCTGACTGAGATTCTCTGCTACAACTCTTATGAGTTATTTTTGATCTATGAAAACTGAGGCATCCTATGCTCATGGGCTTCATCTGCTCAGTGTTACAACGTGTAAAAGGTGAGAGGTTAGAGAAAAGCTTCAGGGCACATCTGACTGAAAATTAAAAATATCTCTTAAAACCTTTGAATCTTAATGCTTAATTGCTTTAGTCCAGCTGACTACTGCAGCTGGAGAGCAGCAGACTCCAGACTGTCATCACATCTTGAGCCCCCAGTGGTCGGCGGAGCCTGGATACTCGAGGTGACCAACTGGTGGCACTTCAGGTGTCGGACCAAGCCCAACCATCTCTTCAGGAGCCTGAAACCCAAGAAAATCTCTGTTGTCTTGGCACTGTGTCCCAAACTGCCCTGCGTGAGATGCAGCAGGCAGGCACTTCAGGGGAGACAGAAACAGTAACGGGACACCCATAACCAGTTTTGTGTTCAGGATTTCCGCACTTGTCTAAGGTACTGGGCTAAAATCAGAGTAATAAATGCTGGCTGAGCCAGGAAGGGAGACTCACTCTCCTCTAAAAGTAGTCAGTGCTTCCCAGTTTAAAGTTATGTGACTTCCCAAAAGCAAAAAGGGTTCATTGAAGAGGTTTTTAAATAATGGTACCAAACAAACATTTGTCTTTGTGCAGTTCTCTGATGCAAGAACAAGGGCTGTCTAACACTGAGACACACTTTATTTCATTCGTTATACTTCTTGTGCTGGAGTCTTAATTGCTTCTGGCTTTATTGGATTTTTTTTTTCTACTTTTTTGTATTTGAGAATTTACAGTGGTAAATTCCATAACCTTGGGTACGGAAGGAAGAGGTTCGCCCCTCCTGTGTCATGTGTTAATAGACAAAAGTCAATGTGCACCAGCACTCAGAAGTGTGTATTCACATCATCAGATGTCCTCACATCCAACATTCCTTTCTTGAAGGACCTTCAGGAAACAGAGCTGGGTAGGAAGAACTGAGAATCAATAACCTGAATAACAGAATTAGCAGCAGAAAATGCTATTGGTTAAAGAGGGAGAAAAAGGAAATCTTTACATTTCTTACAAGCTCTAGAGGCCACAATGGATAACCTAATGTTCTACAAAATGAAATTTGGAGCAGGATGCGTTTCTCCTTGGAACACTTCTTTCTTTATTCTGCCAGCTCAACGAAAACTTTTTTTATTTTTCTAAATAATTAAAGCATGGCTGGAAGCTCCCACTAGAAGTTTACAAAACTATGTGGCTCAGTAGTCACCAGACCAATGGAAATTGCATTTCTACAACAAATGGGTAAACCATGCACCTCACACATAAGAGAAGTGCTGCAGGACTCGGCTCTGGGGACATCTTCCTGCAAGATGGGAAGGTCAAAGGAGCCACCCTGAGCACACAGCCTGTGGCGCTTTGGCTGCAGTGCTCCAGGGGGGATTTCTGTCTCTGAAATGCAGCCCTAAACATGAGCTGAGCCATCGGTGTGATGTCTTTGTCTCAGCTTCCTCTGTTATTTGATTTTCTTTTAAGCTAGAAAAGAGGATGTGCTTGTAAACCTCAAGTCCAATTTGCTTTACATCACTGCACCTTCACCAAATCCCACCATGCAGAAAACAATTTCACATTTCCTATTCCTGCCAGCGCTTGTTAATGATTTGGCAAGGTTCATATCATCATCTATAGATATGTTGGCTTCTCTTTTTTTATACTATTTTGGCTTGAGTAGCTTTCCACCCTTGAATTTCCAGTCTTTACAGACAGGAAAGCACCTGGGTAAGATCTGCCTTTGATAATTGTACAGTTCTGCTATGCTAACCACCACTAATGCCTTAACAGGTAGGGGCAACTATGTGTTTGCTTATGACATGTGCACTGAAAATCTTGATAAAATATTCACTGAAGTGTTCAAAAATCATTATTTTTTTCTGTCATCTTTCACAGGTGCTGTCATACCTAGCTTCCTTAACTC
The DNA here is from genome assembly GCF_000695765.1 of Mesitornis unicolor. Taxonomy (NCBI): domain Eukaryota; kingdom Metazoa; phylum Chordata; class Aves; order Mesitornithiformes; family Mesitornithidae; genus Mesitornis; species Mesitornis unicolor. The sequence continues at coordinate 36,315 of NW_010191715.1, read as the reverse complement.
CATGTAGTCACGGTATTTCAATAAATCCTGCCATTCAAGCTGTCATGTTCTAACTAAACTATACTGGTGAAGTGCATGCTTTCAAAACACAGCACGTGAAGAATTGGTACAGGGTTGTTTGGGGGTTTTTCAGCTAGGCATTAAGCAATACCAACTAAAATTACCTTAAACTGGCCGTAGGCCAAGCATAAGCCTGGACCGTTGTTTTTATTCAAATGGTGTGTGGTAAACTGATCCCACATCCAAGTGCCTGGTAAGTAGTGGCATCTTTCTTCTTTAAGCGACCTGTAGGGTGCAGAGCTCTCTCTGTCATCCTCAAATGCTTTAGAGCTTAAAGTTACTTTGTTTTTTCCTGCAACGCAGTTCCTGACAGAAAAGCAGCATTTTATACCAGGAGTAGGAGCAGTATAATCATGGCTTGGTCCCACAGCCATTTACAGAGCACAGAGAGAGGATGCGGTGTCTCAGTTGAGGCCACACAATTCTCTAGCAAGGAGCTACCAAGAAGTAATCAACAGGATCTAATGCAAGATCTCACCTTGCCCCAGGGCCTGGGCATCTCTTCAGCTGTAATCTGAAGCAGAGCCCTCTCCTGAGAGCTGGTGCTGTTCAGATAACTGACCAGAACTGATGTGTTTTAAGTGCTTGCAGGAGGGTGCCCACTTCTTAATTAATCGGCCGTCTGTTGGAATTCTTTGTTACTAGGCAGCTAAATATAGAAATCAGCCAGATGCCTTTGGAGTTTTATTCCAAATGACTTGGTCTTTTGGCCCTATGAATCATTCATTTTTTTCTGTCCTGTGGCAGAGCTCCAACGAGCGATCCCAGTACAGCCATTAGGAATAGCTGAGGTACTTTGGGTGGGATTACAGCCAAAGCTGTATGTGCATACCTAAGTTACTCAAGGTCGTGTATACAGGAAATGAGTGCCAGAAGCTGCAGTCAGCCCACCTCAAACATTTGTCATGTCTCAGCGGCAAGATCACCCAGACTTGGGAGGTCACCATGCATTGAATAGTTGGGAAATCCACCTGTTCTTACCAATGGTTAAATACCCTCACACTTTGTGCTTGTCTTGCTGCTGCCTGTATCACCTTGTTTCTAGGGCATCTCAAGCTCCCAGAACTCAGTAGAGTGGCCTAAAATCTCTGCTTCATTCCTCGACACCAGCTCTGTTAGGAGATCGCACTCCAAGTAAAGTAAAAGAAGCCCCTCGATAACTAGCAATCAACCAAAGGAAATCCAACAGCAAAATAACTCTTTGTGTGTTTTTCTTCCTGCAGTTTGTGTCAGCAGGAGCGGATCACGGCTCTTGTTCTCGCACGCCCACTGAAGCGAGGCATTCCAGCATGCAGCCTCCTGAACTTCCAAGCCCATTTATATGCCTGTCTGTGACAGCTGCAGCTATTAACAGCAAATCATTCAAGCAGAGAGGATAAATAAATCCTCTGTTATTCTGTATAATATTTTACTGGCTCATTGATTATGAGGGAATAATCCCGTTTTAACTGGCTGGGTTGTTTGACGTCCAGTGGCAAGTGCAAGATGTCACCGTGCCTGGGACTGAAGGTCATACAAACGCATTAAATCAAGTGTCAGGAGCATCCAGCTTAACTGTGCCCCACCTGCCCGCATGGTCCGTGGTTCTTATGAACAATTTTCTTACAGGTCTTCCAAATCATCACACAAAAAATTACCATAAGAACATTAAAAGGCAACAGTTGTCTTGATGTATTTGATCAGGTCCCACTCTGTGTTTTTGTCTAAAAAACAGTTTCTGGGCTTTCCTCCCTCGTTAGCATTCCATTCTTGCTAAGACCTTGCACCTTTAATAAATCTTTGCTTCTCACAGTTTTATTGTGTACCAGTAACTTCTTGGATGCTCCGAAGGTCTGCATGACCAAGGCATTTATTCCTGTTGGCTGCTATCTCAAGGTGAATCTCCTGAGAATATTCTCAGGAATGCACGCGTCTTTATCTTCCCTGTTTTAATTCACTGGGTGCCTAACAGCACCTCTCAAGGTTATCAGAGCAAAAACTGAAATCCGCAGCATGGCTTAAAGGGTTTGGAGGAAAAGAAAAATGTAGCATGGTAAGAGGAAGAGATTTAGTGCAGTCTGAGACCCCTGCATTCTGAATGTGTAAAGGTTTGCAGCCTGCAGGAAAAGAGTCCCCGTGGATCTTTAGAGTAGTTTTAGGGAGTAGTTGCTTAATGTTCTAAAAGTCCACTGAAGAAGCAGATGAGCTGTTCCTATAAACTAACCAAATGCTTCAAGGAAATGCAAACTGTAGCTACTTCAGCATCTTCCAGCTGTGGAATTGATGTCTGGTTCTCAAGCAGATGCTAATTTATTGGCTAATTGCTAATTTAGTTCCTTTTAAACTTCTTTGTTTCTCTTATTTCTTAGTCAACACATACACAGGGCTTTTGGGGTTTTTTTCTCAGTACTGTGCTTATGACTAGCTATTTTACGGAGCCATTGAAGACTAGACTGGAATTCCTTCATACATATAACAGCATCAACTTATGAACAAATATCCAGCAGGTTTTGAAAGACTGTCTTCCTCCTTGGCCAAGGTGATGATATCGCAACAATCCTCAGCATTCTTGCACATCTGTTCAACTTCCCTATCTGATGTGCCCTAGCTGGAGCACAGCTACAAATCAAGGTTACAGCAAGAAAGAGGGAAATGGATCCAGACAGAAGGAAAAGGAAACCCTGCAGTAGGGACCAAGGTCTCTTCTATGGCTTGGAGGGCCACACAACGCTGGGCATGTTCTCCCCAAAAGGTTAGCTTTTCAGAAGGGCTCTGACTGCAGCTGACCGTTGAGGCTGTTATGACACAATTTGCATTATTTCCAAACAGGATTTTAGTTGCTCAGTACCAGTTAATATGGGACATGCTGTCACCTTATTGCTTTCCTCTTCCTGCTCTCTGTTGTCAGCATAAGTCCTGTATTTGAAGACTCAAATACAGAGAAACCCTGCTGATTCAGTCGTCAGATCAGTCCCTTGGGTAGCAATCTCTAAGCTTGCTTTTAACAATGTCCCCCAGCCATTTGGTTACCGAAGATCCAAAAACTTGTTACAGTTTTGTCCAGAGCTGTAAAACTCTAGCGATAGCTCACCAGCCTCACAGAAAATGCCAGCCTCTGTCCACAACCACTAGCAAACACACAAACTGCCTTCAGTCAAATATAGCCCACAGTGGGAACAAGAGGATGGGGCAGACTATTACTCTATGGGATACAGTGCTCTGTGGAACTGCTATTAAAAAGCAAAATTGTTTCTGTTGCAGGGTTTTCTCCAGAAGGCAACCATCACAAGGTGAACTGTAACCAGCTGGCTGGAAGCAGCTCAGTCCGGCTTATCGGGGGATGTAAGAGCTGCTGTGCTGTACCTTGACAGCTGTCACCAAAATCCAGCTTCCACCGCAGCTGGTTACACTGCAGAGCGTTTGCACGAGAGGGGAAAATACTCCGTTCTGCAGCCCTCGGGAAAGCCTGAAGCACCCCACAAAGCCAAGGGGCTTGCATGTGAAGTCCCACCTCTGCTTTTTTCCCTGAGAGCCCTGAGGTAAGCAGGTAAAAAGAGAGAATGGGGCAAAACATGCAAGGAAAGACCCATGGCTGGAAAAAAACAACTCTGTGCACTGTGGTAAAGACCACCACACCTTTCTTCATCCAATGTGATTGCATTTCTGCCTGGCAGAGAGACATGGCCAGGACTCCAGGCCAGTCACCCTGCCCGTTTCAGCTAGCATGTTGGTGTTGCTCTGGACAGGGGTGCTCCGCTGACAGGCCAAACTATTTGCTACTGTAACAGAAAACTGGCCTTCAATTAGTATCGAGATGGGTGTTTCAGAAAACACAGACACCAGTCGTGACACCACTCTGGCAAACGATGCTGGCAGGACTCCTGAGGACAGAGTCTCCCCTCTGCTCTCTCTGTGCTCACTGTGCTGTTTGCCCTGGAGCTGCTTCCAGTGTGCCCTGGCACGGGTGACGAACCGGGCAGATGGCGTGCGGGGGCAAGCGGATGAGGAGTTTCGCATTTGTTAGGAGGAGCTGTGTTATAGGTTTCCCTGAGCTGGTTCTTCACGCAAGCTGAACGCTTCTAATGTGAGCTCGGATGCCGTGTGGGTGGGAGGTGTTGAGGTTCCTGCACGGAGCAGGACTGGGCCTTGGGCAGCTCGTGTGCTCCCTCCAGCACCCGCTAAATGGGACCCTGTGCAGCCGTGCAGCTGCGCTCCCCACTGCTGCTCCCCAGCTCCTCTCCTGGTTTCACGCGTCATGTCTCCACCTGCCCGGCTCCCCTTCTGCTCCTGCAGCCTGTCCACAGCCACAGTTAGGCCGAGTGTCAGGCCCCCAGGATGTTCAGCCAAGAGGAAACAAGGGCTAGCCTTTTTCATTCTGAGCAGAGCCATGTGCAAGGCCAGAGAAATAAAGAAGTGGATCTGGTGGTCCAGATCCAGTAGTCAGAAACCCTATGTAATCTTGTAGGAAATTATAGCTTTTCTGCCCAGCACACCTTCCCCAGTCTCCCAGCTGAACTTCAGCAGCTTTTAGTTTTGTTGCCCACTCACAAATGCCCTTTTTTCTTTGTTATCTCCTTTCAGTACTGTCATCTCGTATGATTACACAGGAGTCGGTAGTGTCACTGTATGAGATCTGGATAGCTCAGTAGTACAGCACATGCTGATTCACCTAGGCTCGCTTTTTATTTGGCTTCTAAATGCAGAAGCCCAGCTCATCAGCATCCAGAGCTATATTAACCGTATTCATGAGCTGAAGTTTTTATCTCACTTGGAGCCACATTGTGGAAGTGATAATGAACTTGAAAATGTTCATATTGAGAAGATAGCCCTGTGAATCAAAACATTTTTTGCATATTATTAGCATGGTTAAACAAGCTTAAAGCAGTTAATGACTGAAGGGAGGAAGAGCAGCATCCAGAACATCCAGAGTGATGCCATTGCAGCTGATCAGCATGAATTATTTGTGAATGGGAACTGTGCTAAATACTTCATCATGGTAGGCACAGTGTTGTGGATTCAGTGCCAAGGTGTTCCCTGTTGCCAGTGCTGTTTCATATGGACTGCACTTGTGATGCTTGACAGCATCTTCCATTATTTGGGCAGATAAGCAGGGTCCATACTCAGCAGTGGAGCTTTGTCCACCACCTTAACTTGTCCTCTCATCATTTCTAGAGGAGTAAGACAGTATGGGGACTCTTTTGGGGAGAGGAAAACAACAAGTACTGGAGAAATAACTTCATCCAGTCCAGGGCCTGGTTATCCTTAGGATCTACAGGAAATCCCCTCAACCCCGCTGGGAAGTCTCCTCTTCTGAAATCTGGGCTGAAGTCCAGAATGAAAGCCCAAGACATTTTGCAGCTTTTTAGCAGCGTTTTGCTTACTGATGGTTGCTTTTGGCAAGCAAACATCCCTGGGAGAGTGACAGATAATGCAGAACAGCAAGAGACATGTGATCGTTGATCAATGGGACTAAAATTAATATGTTAATCAGGAGAATCAGCTGCACATACTGCATCACATGTGATGTATATTTATGTGGAAAGTCTGGTCTTTGCAAGCCCACAGGCTTAATATGCAACTGGAGAAGTGCCAAGGCAAGGGAGAGGAATATTAATTTTCTTACTACAGTCTACTTTAAAGTGCAGCTTGAATGATCAGTTCAAACTTCAGGTTTTGATTGTTCTCCTTTTTAATGGGAAGAACTCCATGGTGTTGTCTTAATGGACTGTTGAACTTCATATTCTTTAAAATACGTAACTGCAGCACATGAAGAGGTTCAATCCTTTAGAAGAGAGACTACAAAAGATTGCTTTCATCTGTCTCACATTACTGCAGAGAGTAATAAAAGGTGACATTGCACAGAGCAGCGATGCACCTGGTGAAGTTCCCTGTCTTGGCGGTGGTTGGCTCTAGGTGTGCACTGGCAATAGCAGCTCTGTGCCATCTTCTCCACTGCCCATATCCCTTTTTTATTTTCTTTTTTTTTTTTAAATTAAGAGAAAAGAGAAATATGGCAGAGAAGTTGAAAGAACCCTTTAAAATAATTTCATGCATAGTTGGATGAACTTCTTTCCTCTTACATGGCACTGAAAAAAGCCGTGAAGAACAGAGGAGGCCCCAGCATTGGTTTTTAGGTGAGCCCTTTGACAGTCCATCCCAAGAAGCCAACATCAAGTTAACACTTTGCTTTCTACCCTTTAAATTCACAAAAGGAACTTTCGTTCAAGGTAGCCCAGCATCTTTAAACAGCATCAATGTGGAACCTTGTAAAAGACTCATTGAAGATCCAAGCGTATGAGGCCAACTGGGTCTCCTTTATCCACGTGCTTACTGACACCGCCACAGGTCCAACAGGCTGGTGCAGAGGTTTCCCATTAAGCCATGCTGGCTTTCCCAGCTGGTTGAGTTCATCCAGTGCTCTGAGATCTTATTTTCTAAGACAGAGACCCACTTAGCAGGGCTGGGAGAGAGGCTCAAGAGTCTGCAGTTCCCAGAAACTCCTCTGGGCTGTCTTTGTAGATGGGACTTCAGACTGCCCATGTGTTGGTGCAGTGTTGCAGGATCACAGGCCAAGGTGTGGAATATGTTGCACAGCTGCATTCATCCCAGACTCCCAAGTGAACATTGCCTCCTCCTGGTGACTTGTTAACATTAACCTACTCACTTTATCCTAATGCTTCCTGTTGGTTTACCTAATGTCAAGCTAGCTTGTCTAACCTATCTGCTACACAGAGTGGCTTGGGAGCAGGCATCTCCTCAGCATCCTTGTCAGCAAAGACAAAAGTAAAGAAGTAACTGAGCTTCTCTGGCATGGCTCTTTCATTCCTGAATGCCCCTTTTACACCTTAGTCATTCAACCACCTCACAACTCCTGGTACTTCCTGCCTTTGAGTATTTACATAACTTTTTTACTGTCAGCAGAAGCATCCATTCCAAGGTGCTCCTCGAGTTCTTTTTTTAGCCTTCTTAATTTCCTCTTTACATTTGACCTGGCTTGCTTTATCACCATTCTTGTTCTCATTTGAGCAACATCTCTGTTTTTAAGTACTGACCTTTCCCCTTCTCCAATGGTAACCTAACTGACTCTTCTGTTGAGTCTATTCTATTTTCTATTTTCTATTTCCTGTTTTCTTCTATTGTCTGCTTTTGGCCAGGGTTTTTATTGTTCTCTTTTTCACTTGTGCTATACCATTTACTTGGGTTTCTGATACAGTGTCTTTGGACAGTCTCCAGGCTACTGGAAGGCACTTGAATTGATCTTTATATGTGTGATGAGTTCCGTCATTTCTACATAGCTCTCATTTATAATTGAATAGCTACAGCTTGACCCTATTTGACTTGTTCTTTCCCACTGTAAAGTTAAAACTAGTAGCATCATGGATACTATTGCAGAGCAACTTTTTAGCTAGTCTGTCATGAACTAGGTCCCACACCCCTTGGGGAGTTTAGGACGAAAGGTCCTGAAGTGCTTCCTGAAGCTATTCTGTCTCATCCTGAGGATGCATTTATTCATGCTGTGTAGAGGCACCTTAAGACTTCTACAGTTACCAGTCATAAATTCTCAGGTTTTCTGATCTGAGGTAGCAATTCCTAAATATTATCATCAGCCCGATTGTGGTATTATTGCCATTACAGTATTTCAACCCACAAGCATTCTACAATGAGTCTCTTTCTTGTGATGTATTTTTGCTATTATAGTTCATATAGTCCTGCAGGTACAGTGTCACTTCCCCATCTGTATGTCCCACCTTATCATTTTTGTACAGTAGTAGCATGGCAGAGCTACCATTGATTATCTTCCTCCCACTGCGCCCCCAAAGTGCTGGTTTGACCACAATTGCCATTTGATGCCAAGAGTTCTGGCTTCCCGTGCCATTTTTAGACTTCTAGGGTTGGTGTAAGTGCACTTGCAAGTACTGCCTTTGCTCTGCCACTCAGTATTGGCATTGTAGGCAGCTTGACTTTTTCTGTTAGTTGTGATTGTGCTATTTATTCTCCTTTTGGCCTTTTCAGAGGCCTAATGAGCATTAGTCATGTCTCTTCTGCAGAGTGTGCCAGCTGTAAAAAGAGAATTTTCCATGCCTGTCAGCTCCCTCAGCCCTAATTTCCTGCACCAGCAAACTGGATCAGTTTCTGTTAAGGTATAGCCCATCCATCCTTTACAGGTTATTCCTGTCTCCTGGTGTTAAAAGGCATAAGTCCCTCCTTTCTACCCTAAGACTCATCCACACAGTGGCACTCAGGACCTCTACCTGACCCCGTGGCCACTCCCAGGAAACCAGAAGAATTCATAAAAAGTCAGGATAGTGGTCTTGGACTTCAGTCTTGTTCTTAGCAGCCAGGTCTGATCCTATGGCTTACCTTCCTACCCTTCCCTACCACTGGTACCAGCATACCTGCACCCCTGTGGGCTCATTCTAGCACCCTTAAGTAGGTAGCTTCACTACCTTGGTGCATAGCATTGCTATGCCATCCTCTCAGCTGCCACAGTTTGTTTCCAGTAATAAACCCACTGGCACCATCTTCTTCTTTCTGTCCTTGAAGGTCCCCTTTCCCAATAGGCTGTATTCGGTGCAGGAGGACATTGATGTGAGCTGGAAGGCAAATCTCACCAAATCCAGTAGATCTTTCTTTCCACCAGGATGCCAGTTTTTCTGGAGAAATTTCAAAAAAGTCTGACCAGACCAAGGGTGCAGAGGGAACCGGTGAGAGAGCATGTGTATCCCTGCTACAGTTAACAACCAACCAGCATAAACCACCCATGGTCAACAGAGTTGACTCACTTAAAATAATGGCTTCTGTACAGGCTTTTCTGTTTCAATGGATGCACGGTGGTGGTTCTCCCCACTGGATGGTGGTTCAGTGTTCATAATGTGCGCTGCTTAACAGCACGTGTTGACTGCCCCACAGGTGGCTGCATTTCACTGGCACAGTACAAACAAAGTGCCATTTGACTGATCTTTTATTAAATGTTCTTCCTGTGACCATTGTTCTTGATATGCTACCATTGCAGAGCAGTCTTTTTAGAATTTTTTTTTAAAAATTTAATGCAACTATAGATTTTATGGAATTTATCCTGACAAATAAAACAGGAAATAAAAGTAAATGGGCTTCACAGTCAGACTGTGCAATGAAAAGATGTTATTGCGCTTCTAAAGTGTTTTAATTGTATGGGCCTTTCTTTCTTCTTGCTTGAAAGGATTCTGATTTCTCATCTGATAACAAAGCAATGTTTGATCCTGTCTGTGCATTCATCACCATGGTACCAAAGTGTAATAAGGGAGGCGATTGAGAGTCTTTTCCTTGAGACTTCTAATAGGAGAAGTGGCCACTGCAGGATTATGATAGCCTGCCCATGTTAACCCACTATTGTTGTTGTTGTTATTACTATACATTATTATAGTAGTAATAATAATAATAATAATAGTAACAGTAATAATAATAATAATAATAATACATTGGCACATATAGATAAATGAAACAAAACCAATAATTACTGAGCTGCCTGGGCGCCATTATAACAGGTGGTTGGGAGTAGGAAAACAGCCCAGAAAGCATTTCTGCATGCAATGGTGCTGCTAATTGAAGGCAACATTGATAACCTGAGAGTGTTTGTTCACTCTGAGAGCATTTTTAGCTGTTTTAGAGGATGGACCCGTCATTGATAATGTAGCCAGTTCAGTGAAGTACTAAATTTTCATCAGTTTCAGAGAGACATTACAGATGTCTTGGGCTGAGCTTGTTACTTGATGGAGAATTTAGCAGAGATGTGTGTGCAGTCTCCATGAGAGGCTGCTCTCCGCCCATCATCATCAGGGGAGCAAGTTCCTACAGACTGACAGACTGAACATGCAACACATGAAAGTCCACATTTGCATTCATGAAAGTCAAAACCAGGTCAGAAATGTAACCCTCAACACTGGATAGGAACACTTTTTAATCAAAATAAACTTTTCTAGTTCTCTTTCTCCTTTACCACCCCTCCCACACGCTTTTTAAAATTATTTTTTGGCCTTGTATGCCAGGTTTTCCAGTTGCTTCTGGGATGCTGTGGAACCAGTACACAGAATGTAATTATCTCTTCCCATTCTGCTAATTCCAGTTGACTGCAGATACACGTCACAACAGTGCTCATGCCATTTCATGACCAAAGAGAGGATGCTGTAGTGTATTTTCTAAAAGAACATTTATTTTCTGCTTTGAGCTTATCTGGCTGAAGACAGACCTTGAGCTTACACATATTTCTGTTTATCATTGTCCTGCCCTTTCTATCCTATGGCAATTTCTTTCCTTCCAGGAGCCACAGTGGGGATGAAGAGCCACAGGATTAAGTCCAATGTTGGTTCAGCTTCCAGCAGAGGGTGGATATGCAGTTCTGGTGGCAAGAAGAAGCAGTCATAGGATAAATACACACATGTTCATCTGCAAGATATTTTTTTTTTAGTTAGGCAACATCAACACAACTGTAAGGCAGCACATACATGTGGAGAAAAAAATGTACCTGGCATGAAATTTACTCTTACAAGTATAAATACCAAACACATCAGAGGTTTGGACAACAGATTATATTACTCCCTTACCATGAACATACATTAAGATGGTAGAAAACCCTTTTACCTGATCGACTATGAAATGAGCAAGAGAAGAATTAGAAAAGAAAAGCATCATCTTAAATTTTCAGATGATTCTGTAAAACCTTGGCACCATGTCAGCAGCATGTGGTATGTGTTACAGATAGCTCAGTTGTACCTCACGAACTTATCTTAAAGGATTGGTTTTGCCACATACCATTTAGCAACAGCTGGCATGGGTTGGTTTTCTTTTTCTTTTTTTCTCTCCCTTACTAATACAAAGCTCTTGAGTGAGTTGGCTGTGCACTCATGTATTTCTAAAAAGTTAAGCACCAAATTATGCTTTTTTTCCCGTTTTGAAGAGCCAGACATGAGACACAGTAGAGAGCTGGGCCGAGAGAATTAATTTCTGCATCTGATGGGGAGCTGAGTTATGGTGAGATTCAGGGTGTCCCATGCAGAGATGAACATCAACACTATCTCTCCATGAAATTATTTATCTCCTTTTACGAAAGGAAAGAAAACCCAGGTGTCCAGGGGATGGATCTCAGGTTGCTGAGAAACAGGCATTTCCATTCTCCCAATGTCCATAAACACACTCCGAGGGTGACCCTGGAGCTGGGCAGAACAGTGGGAAAACAGACGGGTTTCTAGCAGAATTTCTGTACAAATTGCTCTGAAATCATGTAATCTACAGAAAAGATTTCTGTCTGAAAGAATCAGCAAATCTGACAAAAACAAGCCTGTTTCTGAGCAGACCTAGCTGGCTGGTTTATGGTCCAGTGGCTCACAACAGCCTCCCCTCCCTGCAAATATTTTGCATGTATCAGCATATCTCCTCCTCTTATTAATTTGCTGGTAATTATATTGTTCTTCTTTTAGCTCTGTGGGCATTGTGCAAATGAGGGAAATCAAACTGAATATCAGGCCTTTCCCTGCCTTAGCTGAGATAAAGACTTAGAGTAAAATCGAAGATTGTAAATTAGCTTCAGTGGGGACATGCAAGCTGGGCACCATTCTTGAATGCGATTTAACTTTAGTTGAAGAAATTGTAAAAAATAATACCCTAGATACTGGGGAAGAGTCGCCGTGTAGATTAACCCATCTGAAATATTAGGGAATGAAACTGATGCTTGGAGATTATGAGACGGGGAGGAGGGAGCCTGCTTCAAAACCCAAGCTGGGTTCATTTTGACAGGTGCCAATCTGGTGAGTAGTAGACACAATCATAAGTATATTTCTAAAGAAGAATTTTAAAAGGTCGATAAACATCACAGCAACATAAGTTTCCTGGTTACTCAGAGACAGAGCTTAGTGATGCAGAGTCATTTTTAAACATATCTTTTATTGATATAGTCCCTCCAATGCAGGTAATAGAAAACTGATTCAATCTATCTGACACAGACTATCAGGTCTGTGCTTCCCCCTGTTCCTCCTCATCTCCTTCATTTCCGTCTCTGAATCAATGTATCTGAGGATCTTGGACTGGATCCCAGCCGGGAATATCTGAAAATGCAGTCTCATATTGCCCAGATCTATAAAGAGGAAACTATTCAGACAACTGATGCACCTTAAGGGCAGAACATTAAATTGATCCTTTGGCAAGGAACACCATGTGTAACTTTACACAGCAATTCCCATAAATACTAATAAGATCAGCCAGAGCATAGATTGTCTAGAGCTGTGGTTTGGTTTTAGGAGCAGCTATGAGGATAACGATTTGTATGGTGTGCAAGACCTTGCGCTGTCTATATGCTCCCGCCCCTCCCAAATCTGTGCCTTGAGATGTGCTCATGACAATGCATCGTCATGTACATTTGAGGTTGCTCTGTTACTGAAGCATGGCAAATCATCCAGTGGAAATAGCCCTATCAGACAACCAAAAGGTGATGCCTTAAATCTGCTGCCCCAAGTAAGGGGAAGGGAAGTAGCTGTAGCTTCCTACTTCTCCCATGAGTTTTTTCTAAATGTTGGAAGACCCCAGGATAGGTTGTGTGGGGTCTTTCTGGGGCAGCCCAAATCTTGATTCCCTTCCTCCATTTTCTCAGCTGAGTGAGTGGCCCCCTTGCCACCCCTGTAACACTGTGTGCTCCCTCTCCCCCCTTCTCAGTCCCTAGATGCTTTACAATCAAATTGCATTTCTGGATCAGCACTGAAGGGCATAATATATGCAGATGAATATACAGGTAGTTTTTATACATATACAGTTGCATATGATGCAACTCTCTGGATGCAGGCCTACGTTTTTTCATATACTCAGTTATTTTTTCACTTGCTTTTAAGTACTTTAGGAGGTAAGGATGCCACACAGTATCATTGTTGGCACCAACCTCCATTGGTATGGGAACAGTATTCAGATTTTTTTAAGTTGCTCTATGGTCCCATCTGATACAATAAACATACCACTGTCTATTTTTTTTCTTTCTTTAACTCTTTTCTAACTGAGGATCTGATGTGAAGTTCACAGAATTCAATAGCAAATATCCCCATGACTTCAGAAGAATCAGTATTAGATACCTAGTCTTTGCTGGGGACCATCACGTTGCACTGATACCCACTTCATTAAAAAAATACTTTTCTGATCTCTCAATATCTGTGTGGCATGCTGCTGAAGGTTCAAAAAACCAATGGTAACTGCTTCTCTCAGCAGTTACGTCCAAGCTGTCATATGATGGCATAGCTCCAGTGAAATTGCTAAGATTCAGTGGCTTTTTGATTTTTGGGGCCTTTGAGTACCTCTTGAGAGACTCAAAAGGCCTGACTTGAAAAGGAAGTTAAACGGATTTCTCCAGAGATGGATACAGAGATATACATCAACTTCAGTGTTGCAACTGAAGGGCTCATGATCAGGAAATTGAGCTGGCACATTAAGAAATCTTACAATATAGCATTTCAGTTTTGAGTAGGTTGATGATATCTACATTTTCAAATTCCTGCTTGCATCTGAAATCAGAAATAACATTGCTCTGAAATTCCACCCTCAGAGGGCTACCAGATTTCACCATATGTAGAGCATGAAGGGCAAGGATGCCTTTCTTTTTCAAACTGGTTCATCTCTCCTTAGTGCAAGGCTCTGAAGGAGTTAAAATCTCAGTCTAGTAAAGACTGAGGTCTTGCCAATCTTTTTTTTTTTTAAGGTGCCAGACATAAAAATACAGGAGATGTATCAGCACACTTCCTTAGAAGCTGAGCTGCCTCATGAAGAATAAATGCAAAATATACAGTGTATTTCATTTCATGCTGAAATGCATTCCCTGCTAGAGTTTAATGAATACAATTAGCCATTAGCAACATCTCTACACACAGAGAGGACTCAGATCAGGAAATAATAGAAACAACCACATACTGCTAAAATGTGGAGGGGGAGAGAACCACAAGACAAGAGCGAACTCCTGAGTAAGTATTGTCCTGATGCTGCTCCACTTCTGACTCTAGTCGGGCTGAAGAGAGTGAATGAGCGACTGTGTTGTAAAATGCCCAGCAGGAACGACGATGCAGCAGTTTTGTGCTTGTTGTTGCTGTGCAGTGGTGACGATGAATCCTGGAAAGTCACACTTCACCAGTTTAACCCAGGATATCTATACATCTTGCTTTTCAGGAGTGCCTCAAACATCCATGAATGAGAGTGATGTCAGCCATAGTCATAGGAAATATATATTTTTTTTTATGTCCAAGTGTTACAGATACCAGTGATAAGTCTGTGCACTCAAGTGTGAAACTTATCCTGAAGGTTCCCTACATTTGGTCCAGCTTGGGGACCATCTCAGTGGACAGGGCCCTTTTCTGTTTGTTTCTTTTGTGATTTCTTCTCCCCTGCAACATTTGCCTTACTGGTGGTAGGGAAGACTTCTGTTGGATAGTCAAGCACAGCATTTGCACATGTGCCTGGTTCTGAGCTTCACCCCCTTATCACCTGCAGTACAGTAGGAAACATTTACTCTCTTTGGGGAATCTTTACACCTATGGCATATAGCGTCCATGGCTGCAAACAGGTTTAGAACATGGGTTTGGGCAATGGAGTGTGTTTCATTTTCCTTCAGTACTTGGGGTTAGGTTGGGGCTACCTGAACCTAATGCTTTGAGGAAAGCCTTCTCTATGTCCTTTCTACTTCCTATTGAGTGAATTGCAATGTTTTCCATTTTGATGTGTAATACACATAAATATTGTATCTTCCAACAGTACTTCCAGGTATTTCTGACACTCTGGTGAGGAGCCAGATTCCATGACGTTAGGGTTAAGACGAGTTGAAACGCATTGGGTTTGTGTCTCTGGTGGCTGGATTTGTGAGGTACCATCATAACTCAGACTGAGTACTGTAAAAGGAAAGATATGAAGATCGATGCCCAGAAGCTGATGTGAAGCATCCACTCTGCTTATTTCAAGTTCAAAGGGGATGCTTTCAGAAGACTTTCTCATGTGCAAATAAAGACTAGTCTTCACAGATCTACAATCCTCCTCTAATAAACTGCAAAGAAACATCTTCCCACACACTTATGATTTTTTTTTTTTGGAACTGATTTTATTGTCCATGTTTTAGTGCTACAGCTGGTTATGGCTGAGGATTTTTTTTCTTCTCCCACTGTGTCTAATTTGCTCAAAACTGAAACAAATAATATAATTCTTTACACGATTGTGCTGCAATTATGTTGCCGTATTTATTTTAATCTTCTCTTGAATAAGCCATATTACATAGTGAATATTGTAAGGTTATTTAATTTAGACTTAATTGGCAATCTGAATATTGTAAGGTTATTTAATTTAGACTTAATTGGCAATCTGAAACCTACCAACTTTTTTCTTACCGTTCATCATAATGACTTTAAGGTGTACATGTACTCTGTCTAAATGCTGTGTCCAGTAAATCAAGAGTGTAGTGCTGATCTAGGAAAACATAGAAGCCTAAGGAGGAAAGTAAAACCTCTAGGTAGAACTGCTTGAGATCCAGCCACATTCCTATGGGAAGGCAAGGCTGGGAAGTTCATTGTATCAAGAAGGATACAGTGAAGTCCTTGACTTAGACTACCAAATCCCTCCTTGGTTTATTTAATTGACCCTAACATAAGTTCTCTGAGGATTTCTGAACTATGTATATAATGTAACATAATGTAATACACATATCTAAAAGAAAAGAGAAAGAGGGGGTTAAAATTTCTGATTTAAGCTGGTCTAAAGGAAGGCCATTATGCTACCTATAGATTAATTGATACAATGCCTATATAAATACATGTATATTTAATGTTATATGGCCCCAAGGCTTAGACCCTTACCGACAGACTCTCTACCAAAAGAACTCCCTTTGGCAAGAGGCTTTTTCTTTAGTTTACTTAAAATATGAAAACAGCATTAGAGAAAACTGAAATTTCTCATCTAGAGCTCCTCAAGTGTGAATTTAATATGAGAGTAAAGCTGACAGTATTATTGCTGCCAGGGCGCATGGCTCTGAAACCATTCAGCAGGGCCAGAATGAATTAGGTTTCTATCTGAAAAGGATGTCTATTGACAAAAGTGCTCCAGCCCATTTCTCAAGGGAAAATCAAAACCATTCTTTTCCAGGATTCACATGCAGAGCTTTGGAAAGCATTTATTTCACAAACAAAACCAGGCATACTGCTTCCTCTCTGTGCTGCACTCATCATCTCAATATTTTAATAGATTTAACAAGAGGCACTAATAACAACCTTGGTTTGAGCTGAGAAAATGATTTATAATGAGTAAATTACAAACTAGATTAATTTAGTCTCATTCCCCTTAAAGCAACTAGTTATCCTACGGTGATGTTTCACCCTACTTTGTAAGCAGTCTCATTGCTAACAACGAAGAAGCTGCCTTTCAGGATGACTCTGAGTGACCACTCCAACAGTCACATTTAGATGGATTTATTCATCACTCTGCTTCCTTCTTCTTCCTATTGCTGTTGGAGTAGTTGCCTTAAAGTACATGAGATTTTATTATCTATCTGAACTATGGGATCAGTTATAATTCATGTGAAATTGTTTGTTTCCTGGCAGGATGATGCCACGTCTGGGGATGTGGGTAAACTGATTGTGATGACTGTGTTTCTCCCTTTGGATGAGGAAAAGCTGGAAGAAAAGCTGAGGAAGACACATATGCTTTTATTTCCTCAGTATATTGTAGCAATTTAAAGGCAGGTAGCAGAGAGTTACAGAGCTTAAACTAATAATATTGTTTTTAATTTCTGGAACACATAGCCTCTCTCCAAATCATTGTTCTGAGAAATATATTAGTCATATGTCCCTATAGCTGGTGCTAGCAGGAGTATATGTGTTACTCAGACTGAAGCAAGCAGGATGACATATAGCAAATACCTAGCAATAATTATGGTTTACTAATTTTCACCATCACTACATTTATTCTTGTAATCTTACACATACCAAAATTGCAGGGATTTAGCAGAGGCCTTAATAGCTTTAAGAAAATACTCTTGCATGTCTCAGAGAGCATGTTTACATAGTTACATAGATATGTTCCTGTCCATATTTTCATATGCATTTTAAAGAAAGCAGGTGAAAAATAAGAGTATCGTAGAAAAATACCCAGTTTCTTTCTGCATTTGAGGGAACAAGGTCAGGATCTACTGAGCTGTAATATAGGGTAGGATAACTACTGATCAAAGCAGCTGCAAAATTGCATGTAAGCCAGAGATCACAGTTTCAAGGACTCTGGTATCTTTCATCTTTTATCTTCTCTGGATAAGCTGAGGAGGACCCAGGAGAGCATACTCTTAAATTGTACCCGCAGCAAGTTCGCTGATGACACAAACTGGGAGGAGTGGCTGGCACTCCAGAGGATCATGCTGCTATCCAGAGGGACCTGGACATGCTGGAGAAATGGGCTGACAAGAACATTACGAGGTTCAACAAGGAGAGGTGCAAAGTCCTGCATCTGGGGAGGAACAACCCCGTGCTCCAGTACATGCTGGGGGCTACCCAACTGGAAAGCAGCTTGGCAGAAGAGGACCTGAGGGTGCTGGTGGGCACCAGTTTGCACACAAGCCAGCAATGTACCATTGCCACAAAAGCAGCTGCTGGTATCCCAGGCTGCATTAGGCAAAGTATTGCCAGCAGGTGAACAGGGGTGATCCTTCCCCTCTACTCAGCACTGCTGAGGTGACACCTGGAGTGCTGTGTCCAGGTCTGGGCTCTTCAGTACAAGAGGTACATAGACATACTGGAGAGCATCCAGTGAATGGCCACCAAGATGATGGGCACATAATGTACAGGAGGTTCCCCATGAACATCAGGAAACACTATTCTACTGTGAGGGTGACCAAGCACTTGCACAGGTTGCCCAGGAAGGTTGTGACGTCTTCCTTCATGGTCAACCAGCTCTGGGTAGCCCTGCTTGAGCAGGGGAGTTGGACCAAATGACCTCCTGAGGTCCTTTCCCACTTCAACCATTCTGTGATTCTGTGAGGACCACAGGCCAGACTGAGCTAGTTAGGATGCCAAGGCCCTTGACTATCACCTCATTTGAGCAGGTGACTTCTTGAGGGCCCATGGATGGAGGCAGAGTGGGAGGGAGGAGGAGATCTAGGACTTCATGAATGTCTGTGTGTTTGAGATGCTAAGTGACCTGGCTCTAGGAGTGAGAATGAAAAGAGAAGGAAGCTGGGAGAGATCATGATAACTGCCAGCAGCTCCAAAGAGCAGATAAAATGAACCAGGTAGAGCCTGCCCAAAAGGGCTGTTGCTAAACCCTATTCAATCACATAGGTGGTTCAGTGAGATCAGACACCACCTCTCTGTACCTTCCCAAACAGCACTATCTTGATGCTTGAGTGATCTCCTGGGGCTCATTGCCTTTAGATTTGCCATTTCTTTGCTGTATTAATTATGGGAAAGTAATTAAGGGAGCAGCAAATACCCAAGAAAGGAAACACTTGTAGATCATGCTGTAGAAGCAGTACTTGAAGGAGAAGATGACAGCAGCTTGTAGACCTTGAAGACATGATGAGAGGAGATACAAGATTTTCTTTTGATTAAAGAAACCAGTGTTGTACTAGTTGTACTAAGGATAAAAAACCAAATCCAGTCCCAGAACCCTTCAAGGCAGCTGTTTCATGCTGATCTGAAACCATATTTAACAACACCAGATTTCAAAGGATCAGTGATATATGGGTTTCATAAAAAAGGTTCTGCAAACACAAGAAATGACTTGTTTCAGTGAGATGATTAAGTGGAGTAAAATGAGAGGAGAAAATTGAAGTTTATTAATTTTGTCAGGAATATGAATAGAAATTCTGTTGCAGACTTTCATTGCTTCGCACCTTATTCTGCTCAGGTTAGGCTAATTTATCTGGTAAATAATTTGATTTTCATTTTCATTTCTATACTAATTTCCAGTATTGCTACAATGGGTAGTGAAAGAGTTATGAATACAGAGTACAGATCAAGTTTACCTTAGTCATTGCTGCCTGTGTAGAACTGTCTGGTCAGAATGGTAGCTTTTATATCCAATTGTCTTGATATAAACGGGAAGAAGTCATCCTTGAACTCTGATATACCAAGATCTGTATTTCAATTAGGATGTAATTTGACAGTACAACATTCTTCTAGCATTAATAAACGTGGTACCTTTGGTGTAACATGAGATAATATTGCTAGTCACAACATGAAGGTTCTGCAAGTCTTTCTTTAATTGGCAGAACAGAAAACGTGCCAGAAAGGCTTTGCAGCCCATGGATTTTGGGAGAGAAGTGAAGGGAATTGGAGAGGGCCTATGAACTGCTTTTGGTAATTAAGAGATTAAATGGAGACACATGTTTTAGTTCTATATAGATTTTATCGGTGTACAGAATAGCCCAGCAGACTGCGTTTTCCACATTTTCACCAGTCTCACACATCTTTTTGCAATTAGCACATGGTTCAAAGACCGGAAAAAAAAATCATTGATACTTTATGTCATCTGGCATTGATCCATCATTTCTCACCAAGTTATTCCACATTGTCTGGGAGCAGCATTTGATGACAGTGGTCTTCAAGGGGTTAGGGTTGCGGGAGCTGGGTAAAGCAGATTCTGCAGACTCTTACATGGGCAGTCCTGGTTTAGTCAGATGATGATTAACAAGGAGAGCTAATCCAAAACAATTAATGTAACGTCATATAATGTCTTTTTAATTAGTTCAGGCTGCTGGGCTGAAATGCATGATGTTTTGAAACGCAGTGGTGTAACGCCTAAGAGTTAGATGTCCATCCAACAAAGCAGGATCTACAGCACTTCAAGCAGCCACGTTACATGTGTGTAGGAAAAGTGCTTCTACCTATGAGGGACCCTTCCACAGAACTGTGGTGTCTAAGGGTGTGGGAACAATGCAAACTTCAATTTTTCTCAATGTCAATCACATTTAGATTTTCAGTGTGTATTAGCTTTAGAGAAATTCCATCTTGTTACCAAATATTGATTTATCTTTTTATTTTTTTTTCTAATGAGCTTAGGTTTCTTAGCAATTATAGTACTCCAGGTTCTGATATTCCTATGCCTGTTGAATATTTTTTTTTTCTGTCAGTGTGTGGCAGATGCACCCACCCTACTAAAGACCTGAGAAAGACCCAACAAAAGACAGTGCTAAAGTTTCTGGCCCTGGTGGCGCCAGGACTGCCTCCCCCCTCACAGCTCATGTCTGGTCCACACAGTGGGGGGTCAAAGGCAGGAAAGTTGGGGTCCTCAGCCAGTAGGGGGTGACACGGCCATGTATTGACCACAGAGCAGATTCGACCAGGGTATAAATGGGGCCCCGCCGGAGGACTCATTTGAGTCGGTCCTCCTCGGAGCAGCGGGTCTGCAGTCGGGGACTCTCCCCTTGAGTTGGGACGCCACTTAAGGAAATTTCTCCAGATTGAGAGCCTTCCCTTTTTGGTGAGTGAGTGCACATTTCGGATCGTTTGGCCAAAAACTTAAGAATTCTTAACTCAGCCGTGTCTGGTAATATTCCCAACCAGCATATCGAACCTGTATTTGTTGAATGTCAGTGGGATGTTGTCTTGGTGAATGAAGTTTTGTCTGCTTCATTTCAGTTGCAGATTAAAGCTTGAGTTCATTATTTGTGTGCGTGTAGCCATTTTGGTGCGATTCCGTGACACAGTGTTACTAAACAAAAATGTGAAAATGAAACCAAAGAGGACAATTCTCAGAGAAGAAGCTACTCATTGGCAAAATCTTGCTCCTCAAAAGGATATAAAGATTATTTATACATTACTGAATGTTGTTATGATTATTATAACATTGTATTCTTGCAAGCAGGAAGGAATTTCTGGAATGCAAAAGTTGATATTACAATGGTGTATGTTAGTAATTTAGCTAAAAGCTATAGTAAATATAAACAGGGCCATGTATAGTCCTAATTCAGTGTTCATGGAAGTGCATTGATTGATATCAGCCTCTGGCAAAGCATTACTGATGTGAATGCCTGCCTCACATAGATTAGGCACAGGGGCAAAACACTGGACTAAGGCTTGTCTCAAAATCCATTTGTACAACTTTGCTGAAATTACTTTGCAAGAAATGATAATGTGCAGTAGCATATTCACCCTTTTGTACAGCAGCCTAGCATTGCAAGGCAATATATTGCCAGGGAATGTACAGAAGCATTTGTGCAATTGCACGACACATTGATTATGTTTAATTTAGATGTACAATGAAGCCAAGATAGAATAAATGCAAAGAGAAATACTAACATGCTCGCAGATGTGGCAAGAAAAACTATGGATACAACTACACTGCAAGACACCTGCGCTCTCTAGCTGGTGGCACCAGCTAGACCACTTTGCTGCATGTGGCAAGCAGGGGTTACATCACTGCACAAAGACTGGTGCAGAAAATGTGGGGAGGATACACCAACGGAACATCGCAGGAGTAGCCTGATGCTGTATCAGGATGAGCCATGGATGCTAACTTTCCCCTCCTGCATGTTTGGTTTCCTTTGCAAAGACCCAGGAGTGCAGTGCAGGAGGATGCAGCACACACCAGCAAACACCTCAACCTGAACAAGCACTGGACCAAGACCGTGGGGCACAGAAACAACCACTGTGTCTATTAGTGGTCATGTCTGAGATCTGTGGGGGCAGGACTGAGTTGCCTCATCACTCTAACAAGCAAGGCTGTTATAGAAAATCATATGTAATGTATTGCTAGACATTGTCTTCAGACAAATCCAACAGTAGGCTTATTTAGACAAATCCAACAGTAGGCTTATTTTCAGGTTACTTGATACTTTACTTTCTTACCAATTTGCAGGGACAGAAACAGCCATAAGGGGTCAGACCATAGGTCCATTCAGCCCAGTAGCCTCTCTCTGCTGATGTTCAAATGCAGATGTTTTGTGAAGGGTATAAGAACTGGACAAGCTTATATGTTATTTCTTAGTACTGCTTTCAGCCTCTGACCATTTGAGAGTCAGGGAATCCTAAAGCCAAATGTGCCTTCTGTGTAGTTATCCTCAAGGAATTTCTCTTCCATGCAATAGACTCATCCTCTCTTAAACCAGTGTAAAACCTTTAGCATCTGCAAAATCCTGCAGGAAGGAAATCCACAGCCAGTGTAAATACCTGGTATGATGAACCAGTGTAAATACCTGGTGTGATGAGCCTTTTGTTTGCTCTGAAACTGTTACCCACTACTTTCACCTGATATTCCCTGATTTCTACCATGGAAAAGACAATGAACAATTCATCCTCCTTGTGACTTGTAACTCCATTAGATGAGCTGCTCTAGTCAACATGTGAACTACCTCTGTTTTAGACAGGGGAGAGTTTAATTTGTGAGACACAGGAGTAAGAAATGCAAAGAATGAAACTGAAAAATTAAGGACAGCTTTAGCTGCTACTATGACATTTGCTATCAGGTATGCACTAACATTTCTTGAAAGGTTAAAGAAGCACAACACAAAGGATGTGCTCTCCTTGCCAGCCTGGGCTAAGTAGCAGTAAATCCAGCACTTCTGCCTGAGGTACGTCATGCCCCTATTAATCACTGTGAATGATGAGGTTTAAATGACTTCAGTGAAAGTATCAGGCAACAGGTTTAAAAGTAAACAAAAGAAAATACTTTTCCACACATTACTAAACTCTGGATTTCAATAATTCTGCATGATGTCAGGACAAAACCACATGCAGGTTGACGAGCATTGGAAAATCCATGAATGCATTAAGAGCTATTAGCTCTAGATGTAACCTCCAGGCTGCAAAACCCTGAAACAGCTAACAGAAATCGGGAAACTGCAACAGAAGCATACACAGAGGCAGTAGTTTATATTTGCCTTTTTTCTTATGGTTACAGTCAGAGCATTAAGCTAAATGAACCTTTAACAAGGTCTGAGATGCATTTGCCCAGGTCCCTGAGTAGCAAAAAACCCCATTAAAATGTATGTTAAGAGAGGTTACAACACTTGGCTTCCTACCTGTGTTGTTTGGTTTTTTTCAAAATATTTATTTTCTAGTTTGTTATTTAAAAGTTCTGTTAATGGGAATGCCACTGTCTTGAGAGGCATTTAGTATCTTTATCCTTACCCTTATCAGGAAAATTTCCCAAGAAACTAATCTGCAGTATCTTGCTGCACAATATCACCTGATTATCACTGGACCCTAGTGGAACTTATTCAGTACAAACTTCCGTGTTGACTGTGCCCCTCAGTAGCCTCTCTGTCTCTGAGGATGGCTTTGCCAATGTGGGTTGTGTCTGTTCCCTTCTAGACTCATCTACATCATGTTTTCTAATTTGCAGGAGGAGAGTGTCACGAGCAACAGCATCAAAAGCCTGTCTGAAGTCAAGAAATATGACAGCAATTGCTTTTCCTTTGTCTGCAGTGTCTGTTACTTATCATGGAAGGAAAGTGGATTATTCTGATGTAATCTATTCTCACAAAAAAAGTGACATTGTTTTTTTACTCTCTCCTCGTTATCCTCCAAGAAGTCCATCAAGTTACTTATTCCAGTACTTCTATTCCCAGAAACACAAGCTTTGCTGACTGGCCACATTTACTTCCTTTCTTTTTAAAACCTGCAACACGTTTACTCTTCTTATTATCTGAAATGCCATCCATTCTTCATAAATAGTCAAAGGTAGTTTTTAATATTGTATTGTGACTATTTTGTGGGATAAAAGCTGTGAAATAAAATGTTGTATTGTGTTCTTATTTTCTACTATCATTAATTTCAAAATCACTGTAAGATACATGAAAAATTTAATTACACTCTTAGTAGCTGCACAGTCACAGTAGAGTGCACATTCTGAAGGTTAAAGGCAAGATGGTGTTGTTTCCAAAGTACCTGGGATGTTAATGTTACAAACACCATTGTAGTGTGTGTGGCCATCTGTGCTCTGTGCAACATCTGTAAAGTTATAAGTGACTCTTTCCATATGGTGAAAGTTCTGGAGATTGACAGACTAATTTGTACAACCAGAAGTACTCACATAAATAATACTACACTACGATCTTGGGGCAAGGGAAATTTGCAATGCCATATGTGTTCATTTCTGTGCCAGGTACAATGATTTTAATGAATGATCCACTGCAATGGTATGTGCTTTGCCTGGGAAAACAATACTCTTGATATCTTATTCTCTCTGCTGCATTTCTGAACTTCTCAGACAATAATGCTAATCTCTACTTGAATAAAATCCCATATATTATGTTAGTCACCATGCTTGCTTGATTGATTACATGCATGCCACAAAGCCAGCTCTTGTTGTATTTCCTCTTTTCCAATATTTGTCTAAGAGGGGAATGTCAGTTTAACAAGTCTGGGGGGATTTTTGGTATAATTGTGGGTGGAATGCAATCGTAGTTTTGTGTGCCTAATAATAATTTATGGAAGGACAGATAATTTCTGGAAGGAGAAGAACAAGGCAGACAAATCAGCTGGCTGCAAAACGTAATAAGTTGGACTTTTTATGTAAAAAAATGCATCCTGTAAAACATACCAAAAACAAAAGACAAGGAAAATCAGTGGTGCAGTACCCCAGTTTCTATTTCATACTTGTTTCCTCTGCTGTGGTGTGGGAACTGCACAGTGGGTATGGTCTATGTCTGCTCACCAGCTGCTAGTGGATTTGGTATAATTTTGGACACCCAATGTCCCTGTTAAAGGTTTGAAAGTGTTATTGAAGTCAAAGTGGGATTTGTGATTTATTTCAGAAGTCTTCTCAAAATCTATTTTGACAGTGATTGTAAAAGTAACTAAAGCGAAGACTGCCAAGATGGCTGAGACCACCTGTAATTTGTTGGTTTGAACACCTTTCACTTCAGCTGGGCACCTTCTGAAATTCCTCAGCTTGAAAGAATTAGTTGGCCAATGTGCTGCTTCCAGACCTAGTGCTTTTTCAGTGTAGGTGCAAATACAATAAACTCAAGTAGAATGAAATAAACTGGCACTTGAAATGAATGTCAACATCTGTGTGCAAATGCTCACCATCATTGGATAGCACTATTAGTTATATCTAGATTATTTAGATAGCATTTAGTACTGCAGATTTCTCTACATTGCAGCTCCAGGCTATTAACGTGGAACATGACCTCTTTCCGTTATTAGTTAAGGCAGTAAAAGTAGGGATACAGATTACAATGAAGATCCCTTGAGAAAAAGTACAGTAATTATATCACTAGATTTTTTCATGAAACCATTGAATTAATGAAAAATAAATAAATAAATAGAGGGAAATAATGTGGAAACATTTAGCTAAAGGAATCTCATTTTTTTGGACTGACTTTTCTCCTATCAGAGATGAGATTAAAGGAATGTGGTAGCAAGCAATAGGAAGAGCAAACTCATATTAGAGTGACTTAGGAAAGCAAATCTAGTACTTCAGGGCACAAGCAGATCACCCATATGACTAGCATTGAAACATATATTTTCACCCAGATAGGCTTGACCCAGTGAGGAAATAAGCCATGTAAACTTTATCTGAAAGATAATTGACAGAGGCAGGACATTTCAGCATTTAGACTCTTGATCTTTTCTGGCCTGTTGAAACCTACATCTCTATGAATATTTGCAGTTACCGCAGGCTGCCGTTCATGTACTTGCCCAGGAACATCTTAGGGATTTTTATGCTGCAGTTTCATGTCTATTCAGAATGCCTTATAAAATTTGATAAGAAGTCAATAATGACATGCAATTGGATAAGAAACTACACACAATGTTTATTTGTTTGATATCAAAGGTACTAGTGAATGGATATGGGTATGAAAAGATAAAGTACACAAAGAGTCAGAAAGATCAGTTAATTGTACTATTGAACATTGTTCTCAGGATCTGCAGCTTTAAAGTGCTAATTAAGGTTAACTGGTAACTTCTCATATCTGTATCAGCTGTTGTAAGAGACAATCACAGCAAATTGGGTATGCATCCCAAGGGAATGTTTTTATTAAAGAAGCTAAAATAAGTTTTCCCTGTGATTCAGGTGAACATGATCCAAACAGAAAAAGATAAAAATCACAGAGTATTATGATTTACCGTGGACCAAATTCATCCAACTCATTCCATTCTCTGAATGACTCATTGCAATATTATCAAGAGAGAGTTGGGAATGCTTATTACAAATAAACAAGGACAGATCTATTTCAAAAGAGCTGATGCTGTCAGGAGAAGCATCTATGAGAAGAAAATAGATACAGGGATGAAATTTAAGGTTACATATTCAAACATCTTTCTTCAGATTTTAATTCAACACCCAGGATTATCTTTCAAAGTGCTGTGCTTCAAGCACTTGGCTGAAAAGAGACAGGAGGCTTTGGGACATACAGAATTTGAAAAGCTCACAGCCAGTCATGTAAGCTTTATAAAGGCTGCCCTATTTTACCTGAAGACAGACACAGCCGCACATGAATATTCATGAATTCTAATTCAATAAGGGATAGCAATTAGATTCTAGTATGCACAGCTTAAGGATGCTTTCCTTCCTCTCTCTCCAGTGTATAACGCTCTTCAGTTAAACAAATGCCACGTGTTCATCCTTATTGTAAACAATCAAAAAAACTTTTTAGTTAATACTAAGGTATCCTACAGATTGATTGCTTTGTAAGCATCCCTCATCTAGGTAAAAAAATAAACAGCAATATATGGTATAATGCTTCCATGCTGCGTCATGCCTCCATATGCATACAACGCAGCCTATGGCTGCCTTTCAAATGAGCAAGAAAGGGTACAAATCTCCTTTGCGTATGTTTTCCAAAAGCCACTTTCTTTCCTGCAGTGGGGAAAGTTGGAAAAAGAACACTTTTCTAGATAATTCTGCACCTTTCTCATCACAACATGATTTGCCGCTTTCCAAACAGTCAGGATGGCTCCCTCAGAACAGCTGCCCTGCAGGCTCCTTTTACCCTTGGCAGCACAACTCTCAAAGACACTGTGCTGCTATTTGTGGCTTCCTACCACAGCTGCACATCAAATATACAAAGCAGAAGACAGGCACGCTTTGGCAGTAGAAATGAAACTATAATATGAGGACTAGAAGAGAGTGACTTGTTTTTTATTGTTCTGGTAAGAAATTAGTAATCAAATGTACAGAAGAAGGTAATTGGTGCTTCAAGCAATTGTTCCAGAAAGAAGTGTTTGTTACCAGGAGAACAAGGGTCAAGTTCACTAATTGTAGACCCGTAATTAGCAATAGGCTTAATCTAGGAACATTTTAAAGTTGTATCCAGGATTTGTTCATCCAGTTTAGCATTGCCCACATATCTCTTTCTCTCATCACCACCCCAAATGACAGAGAGAAAAAGAACTGTTCCTGAACAGAGTGGGAGTGGTAATGCTTTAGTTCTCAAGAAGTTGGGAGAAATGGTGAGAGGTTGAGATGCACTGAAGTGCAGTCTGACTTTGCCCCGTAGGTGATTGATTCAGGTATTAATTAGCTGCATGCACATAGGTATTTGGTGCCATTTTTAATACCCTTGGGTATCTTGCTTGATCTCCTGACCTCCAAATGTTGCCCCAGAAGGGCACAGGTTTCTTATAGGTCCTATGGTACTTCTGGAAGCTCTGTGTGAATGTCTCTGAGGTGTCATGAATAAGTGGAATGCACTTCACTCAGAAGACAGACTCAGCAATATGTCTTACTGAGGTAAAAAAATAATTCAACAGAGTTCAGTAAATTCAATTGAATTTAACAAAGTTTAATAGCGGTGTATCAAGATTCAGTAAGATGGATGACAAGGTTCACCTTGTTAATTACTGCATGGAAGAAACACACAAAGGAAAATTGAGTTAGAATCAAGTTAGTGTTATTCACACAGAGATCAGAGACAAAAAGGGTAAGGAAGACCTCCTACTGAATTGCAAGGTTCAGAGTGGACCACCTTTGCTTTCTAAACTCCTTATGGAGCCTAGGTGTGGCTAGGCCCAATTTTAGTCTCAGACTTGGGCAATAGTTTACGTCTAATGGAATTATCTATACAACGTTTATAATAATTAATATTGAGTAGCTACATGGATTAGTAATGTTTCATTAGTTCATTTAAATATTAAATATTTATTCAACATGCTATTAGTTACTTATTGATGATCTGTTGTGGCTAAGAAATCTCTCCACCTCAGGCAAGGAAGGGGCTCTTAGGTAAGGAATCTCAAACCTTGAAAGGCATCCCTGCTCAAGGGCAGAGTTACCTGGCATGTAGTCCAGCTGCAATTCAGAGAGAGCTGAAATTGGGCACTTCCAAAGATCTGCTGTTGGTAACATGTCTCTCTGCCTCGAGGAGCAACCTTGAGAGGTGTCCTAGCTCAAGTGGAGATCACTGTCATGCAGCCACACTACCTTGCAATGAGAGCTCAAAGAAGGCTCACTTAGGCTGTCATATTTATGGAATAAAGTGGTTGCCTTGAAGTCAAATTACAGGCGATATAAAGGTATGCATGAGACTCCTTGTACCCACAACCTTCTTTGTTCCTTGATAAATGAGTCTTGGAAAAACCACTTTTATTCACTTGTCAATCGCATGATTGGTGTTCCAAACTTATATCCATCCATGCTCACAGTGTCCCTCTGCTCCTTTGCGGGTTTTCAGAGAACAGATTGAAGCTAGAGGAGTTCTTGACCTGGCTATGGCTCAGGCCTTTACCTCCTTTGGAGCCTGTACCAAACTACCGCTAGTTTGGTTAAGGGGTTGAGTGTGTCCATCACAAGAGGAATGCAGTGATAGCTTGCATCCAAAGGACACAGGTTTCACATGAGCACACTTAAAAGTTTTCACTGGGAGAGGCAGTTAATGAACCACCAGTTCTGCTGCTCTTTATCATATTTTGTCCAATTTCTCTTTGCAGTAACCTCAGCAACCTTGCAGACCCTGAGTGTGAAGCTATACCTGCTAGCAAGAACGCTTCTTCCTAGCACACCTTCCTGCTGTGAGAGCGAACAGTGTGCAGTAAAGGAAGTGGGTATCCAACAGATTTATGCTCTACCTTTTGTGTACTTGGTGTGCTGGGAGTACATGCATGAAAATAAATGAGTAACATCAGTGGGTGTCACTGCACTGCAGGCATGTCCATGGTTCCCTTTACTGCCCCTTCCCTGTCATACTTTGCTTGCAAACTATCACAGTGCTGTAAATAAAGACTCCTTCATAAAAATTATTCTTCTCTTTTCTGCATAAACCTCTACCCAACACTCACATCCAGGACTGATCACCAATTCACAGGAAATCCTACATTTCCTTTACTATAGTTTTCAGGCCACAAACCTTGATTAAACACTCATGAGCTTCCACCAAAACCAACTATTTCCTTTTCCTTTCCCACACTGGATTATATGCTTCTGCATTACCTCACATTTTCTGCAAGTGTCTTCAGAGGAAGAAAATGAAGACAAAAAACCTAAAATAACAGACTTAGCTAACGTCTCAGTTCGATACAGCAGTCATCTGGCAGAACTGTGGGATCTGTGAGAATGAAGTATCTACAGATTCCCCTTTAAGAAGATAAAAGATGTCACTTCTTCTGGTTTATGTAACTGTCTTTCTGAAACAAGATTATTTAACTGGCAAATGCTGTGGATTTTATAAGAACTAGAAGACCCTCTTCAGTGATGTAACACCCTCCAGTGTGGCTTGTGATGACTATTATATATTTTCTTACAAATTTATCATGAGAAGCAGAATTTTGGCTCCCAATACACATGGGCAATGTCATGAGATTGTATTCTATTCCCCCTTTTTTTTTTTTTTTTGAGGGGCCTGGTGGGTAGCAAGATAAAGTGAACAAGGGATTATTTCACAGAAAAGCATACTGAGGCTGCAACCTTTAAATTATAAATTCTATCTCCAGCTCTTCTATCAGCTGACATTAATGTTTTGGCACCCCTCAGGAGGCAAAGTTTCATATCTGAAGGAGTTGGTGTCTTTTTAGCAGCTGAATAACAGATAACTGATAATTTCCACATGTCACTTCTGGTAGAGCTGCAAAACTCTCAGTCCAACCAGAGGCAAACCTGGCAGTTTGTGTTTTTGTCGTACAGTTTCTCAGAAAATACAAGATTGGGTAATTGGGTAATCATGTAAGCTACGTTGATTCATCATAGCTATGACGTCTTCTATGGCTTAGAACACATAGAGAGGTTTATAGCTGCTACTGCATCAACGGTGGAAGATCTGGTCTTTAGTCCAAACAACAAGGGCCTATATTTTTACTTCCAGAATGACACTGAGCATTTGGAGACAAAACAGTCGAGAACTGCGTATGGTGTGAGAGACAACCAGACCAATGCTTCCTCAGCCAGGAGGGAACACCTCACATCTGGATGTACGACCTTTTCCATTCACCACACAGCACTAAAATATTTCAGCAAAATATGTATTTTGTTGTCCTTTGTAGTTTGGTTTATCAAGAAAAAGATCTGTTCTTATTTAATGGGTACCTGATGTGAGTTTCAACACCACGATGTATGATGAGCTCCTGTTCACGCCATCACAAACTCACTGCTGTGTTTCCCTCTTGCCTGCAACCACTTAGGGGAAGTTCTCTCTCCTGCCTTGCGTGTACTGAAGTGCTGACCACACTGGGGTCCAGATCATGGTGGTATCCCCCTGAAGGTGTTTCAGTAGTAGAAGCCACTTTTCACTGCCTTATTACAGGTGTTGGACAGTTTGCAGCTTTTAAAGTTGTCAGATGTACACCGGTGGGGTACAGAATGGACTAAAAGCCAACGGATTTGGGAAGCTATTACATTAGTTTTGATGTCTCACTACTACTTTTCAAGGTTTGAAGTTGCCTGTACTGCATATTACAGTACCTCTGATGCTTATAGAAAAATAAATCTAAGGTAAATACTTATTTTAAATAAGTTTCTGTTTCTTTGTAAACTGATTAAAAGGTTGATTTTTCTATTCTTTGTAAACAGATGAAAAGAGATCTGTACATTTGATACTGAAATAAATTTACTTTGGCCTTGCACAGTACCTTTTGTTCATATAACATGTAATGGAAAAGCTAATTGACATTCTGTCATTTCTTTTTCAATAAACTGAACTCAGTGATGCTGCCCTCTAGAATCCGTGACAGCTGATCTATTTCCAAAATAAACCAAGGAACTAAATTTATTTGCAAACAAAGATTACCTCCTTCTGGAAGCCATGCTAAGCCATTTTTTCCCTGTCAACAACTGGTACAAGGGAAAATGTTTAAAAAAATACTTCCAAACAGTTAAAAATCAAAAGAGGGACTGTATTTCACAGGAAGCAGTATTTCACATTGGAGAAAAATCAATCCTAGGTAGTTTCAAATGTTTAAAAAAAATTAGCAGCTCTGAAAAAAACCAGCATACTGGTAAATAAGACAGGAATTCAGTAAGTAAAACATGAATGGTATTATACAATTCCAAGAAGAAAAATTATAATAAAAGGAAAATTTGAAACTTTTATGTCATCATCCATGGAAGCATCTGAAAGCACATTAAAATATTAGTGGATGCACGCTTTCCTAATTCTTCTGTAAAACAAAAAGGATGCCAAACACCATTTCTTGGACAGTACAAAAGCCAAAGGTGCTACAGAGAACTGTCAGGGCATGGCAGCTTCCTGCGCCAGGAGTGCTGGGGTCTCCCCGGATGGGTGATGGCAGGGCCTGGCAGCCAAGGCCTGTCCCATCCCCAGCCAGGAGCAGGGCAGCTGTGGGGGGCCATCGGGCACCTCCCAGGGGATGGGGATGAGGCCAGGACAGGATGTGGCCCCATGGGTGGGCCTGGATTGGTGTGGTCATGGCCAGACATGGCCTATGACACGGAGGGAGCTGTAGCTCAGGCAGGGGCAAAAATAGCAGAGCCTCAGCTTAAAAGCAGCTCCCATGGGCAGGATTTGGCCCTGGTTGTGGCTCCCATGCCATGCCCAGACACCGAAGGAAGGAAGGGGACAGCCCATGGCTGCCCTGGCCCTGCATAAGCCCTGGGCCCCGAGAGCCAACCCTCCAGGAGCGGGGATGCAGTCAGGGCCCCACATGGATGTGAAATCCCTGTGAAGCTTTGAGGAAGAAACGCCAGCAGCTGCTAAGAGTAAGCACTTTGACTATGTAATGCTAAATTAGCGCTGAGCGATACTGGGTTGGATAGTAACCTAGGTATGCATTTCCCAGAAAGCAAGAGAGCAATGTGAAAATAAAGGTTTTCTTTAGAAAATAGGTTTTTGTCTGCATGGGATTTTAATTGGTTGACATAAGTGCAGAAGCTTCAACTGCAGGATGAGTGTGTGTTCATAACAAAAGTCAGGCATGTTCAGTGAACCAGTAGATAATACACAGTCACTAGTGTGGCTATTAACCATCTGCACAGATCTTTTAGTGTAATAAAGTTGAACATGGAAATTTTACAGATGGAGATATTACTCAGAAGCACATTTTACGTTGCATTAAACATGTAAAGCGCATTTCAAATTAAACTGAAGCATTTGCTTGCAGCCAAAATGCCTTAGTTTTGTTTACAGGTGATCCCCATCAGTTTTATTCTGAAAGGGACATATACATGCTATTCAGCAAATAGAATAATAAAGTTTCTATATTATTTTTTAAGTAGATTTCATTTTCTACTATCTCATTAGCATTTTGCTTTGAATGTAATACACTGGCAATTACTCTCTCTACTCCTTTATTAATATTTAAAAACTGTATCTTCTTGTTTTCCTCAGAGATACAGGAAGCAGCAAAATGGAACAAACCCATCACTGAGCTGTGTTCTGTTACTGTATTTATGGTACTGGCTGATGCATTATGGAAACTTTTTGAAAAAAAAGAATGGCAGGGGTTGGTTTCTAAATGTGCAGTAACACAGTGCTGGCATTCTTACATTATACCCTGAGTAGTTTGTTACCTGCATACGTTATTCCTGTGCAGCCTCTTCTGTACATAAAACTTTACTTACAGCGTTTATCCTGAGAAAAAAACAAATTTAAAAAAACCCTCCTGTTCTGCCTATTCCCTGAACATTTCACTTCCTTTCAAATGCCTTCCTGTTTTTTCTTCCTGGATGTTCTACCTATAGCTGATCATCCTCAAGTAAAGAACTGGGTCTGAGTTTCCATTAGTTTATTTGCGGGGAAAAAATTGCACAGCGCTGAGCTGGGTTAGTGAGAAAAAGAACGTACCTGGAGCAGAACTGAGAGGAAAATAGAGGAGATACAACTTCCACTCCCTCAGGGGTTGCACTTCTCCTGCCTTTTCTGTTGCCTGCTGAAAATGCAATTCATTTCACTGTTCCACAGTCTGATTACCTCGGTGTTATTTTTATCTGTATCACTGTTCCTTATTATTTGTCTTGTTATAATGCCTAGATCCCTCAGCCAAGATCAAGACTGTACAAATATGGCCTGAATCTGCCAGTAAAACACTGCAAATTCTAATGGAAGAAGCAGGAATAAGAACAGAGAAAGCAAACATTATTGTTTCAGTTTTACACAGAGAACAAGACAGAGAGAGAGACTAAGGGAAATGTGCCTGCATCTGAGAGCCTAGCGCCAGTCTGGATGTCCCACTGTTCCCAAAAGAGATGGCAGATGTGACAGCCACAGTCCTCTGGATGCTGCTGGACACCTGTTTGGGTGTATGGCTAGCTGCCTCTGCTCAGGTAACCAGATGCCTATATTCAGCCCACTTGAGGTCCCTTGCTCAAGGTTGTTCAAGGAGCGCATAGCAAAGCTGTGCTTGAACATAAATCCCATGAGCTCCAATACACAAATCAGTTCTTCCTGTTTTCAGCATCTCTTTTCCCTTTCTCCCAACCACCTACACTACTGCTGTTACGAAGCAGAATATCCTTTCCTGCTTTAAATTTTTGTTCTGTTTCGATCTTTGTTTTTGGCTCCTGTCCCCCTTCCTCGCTCAGCAGAAGACTGAACACTGCTTTCAGTTGGAGGCTGTGTTATACAACGTTCTCCACCCCTCCTGCTCTTTTGTGGGCATCTCCTCCCACCCTCAGCATGCCAAACAACACTAATGTACTCCCAAACGCGGGGATCGAGAGCCTTTGCAATTTTATTTTAGCTAGTGTGCCAGTAGCTGTTGGCAGACATGCAAACAGGTGATGTATTAAAAAACTCATGTCTATGAAATACCCACTCACAATCAGCTCTCCAAATTAATTACATATGTGTGAAAGAAACATTCTTCTAATTCATATTAAATGTGTTCCCTTTTAAGAGTCACATTGCACATATATTTTGAGCAGGATTAAGTAGAAAAGATTGATTTTCTTAACAACCTCCATTATTCTCTGTAGTCACATCTTTATTTCTTTTCCTGACATTAAGAAGTCATCCCATTTCTGTGTTGGCATTTTTATCTTCTCTTTATATCCTCTCAAAAACTCGTTTTATTTATTGAATTTTTGCTGACAAACAAAAGGATGAGAAAGAAAAATGTCTTAAAGCCACACATGCAGCAAATGGCAAGGGCATGCTGTATTCTTCTAGTGCAGATGAGTAACTTGTTAGCATTAACTTCACTACTTTAGATCCACTGTCCTTTCCTTCTGATTCTGCTTTAGTTCTCTTCTACCCAGTGCTTTGGACTCATCTGTTCGTTCTGACATTTCCTGTTTTTTTCACTGTGATCGCCCCTTTTTTCCTTAGAGTTTGTCTATTTGATTAATTCTGTCTCCAAGTCCGTTTAGTCTCTCTGGCAACCCCTTTGGTATGAAAAAATTATATGTTTATAACTCCACAGTGTCTGTAGTTCATAAAAATGTCACTGTCAATGTGGCATTTTTTGTTTTACGTTACCAAATCTGGATGAATCTATGTTACTTACCTACCTTACAAAGACCCTGAGAACAAAAGCAATTTTAGGGTTGGAGCTTCTTGTCCTAATGCCAAGCTAAATGGGCAGCACTGGCTTAGCTAATGCAGAGCTGCCAGAATAAAGATTGTCAGGAGAATGGGCACTAGTGGATGATGAGAAAAGGTATAATGATACCTGCTTCTTAGTCCACTATAGGAAGCCAACCTCTGCATATGCACCTTTCTGTAAACTGCAGTGTTGTTTTGTCTTTAATGTATCTATTACGCGATCTCCATAACAGATGTAGGCTGTAGGAGGACCGAAAGGGCTTTAACTGCGCCTTGCCCCAGTTGGTTTCAGTGTCCCTCTCCTGCAATATGGAGGTGTTGCTTTTCTGCAGACAGCATATTACCTGAGCTGGTCTTCAGCCAGGCCGAAAGGTCGGACCAGGATTTTGATGTATACTCAGTAAGCCTCTCCAGAGAGCTCAACAGCCTTATGATCATGGGCTGAGGAGTGCTGTTTTGGTTTTGTGTACTGTTTTGGTCTCCTAATAAAATGTCCACACCAAGAAAGTCAAGGCTACCAAAACATGTCTGGTGACGGCAGTGGCTGAGCTCATTCAGGTACACCCTCGTCTTGAGACTACGTATGAAGCAGCCAATGAAGAAGATGGGTGATTTCATCACACTTTGAATCTAAATGTGGCTATGGAAGAG
The DNA here is from genome assembly GCF_000695765.1 of Mesitornis unicolor. NCBI lineage: Eukaryota > Metazoa > Chordata > Aves > Mesitornithiformes > Mesitornithidae > Mesitornis > Mesitornis unicolor. The sequence continues at coordinate 782 of NW_010191715.1, read as the reverse complement.
CATATGGCTTCACAATTGTTTTTTAAGTTTTTTTTTTCTTTCTCTTTCCTGGCACAGACAGTTGCTGTCATTTTCACGAGATGAAATGTGCAGTGGTGTTATACTTGATGCTGAAATTCACACATATTTTTCTTTAGCAGCCTCAGCCAAACTTTAAAGAATTTCTAACCACTGTGGTTTGGAGGTTTTTTTTAGAAGGTACTTGATCATGATGCTTTTAGCAGGTTTAATTTTGAAAATGAGGTGATGTAATGAATTTAAGAGAAAAAAAAAAAAAGCCAGGCACAAAAGAATAGGAGAACTACTGTTTGACACCCAAAGACCAACTGTTGAATATTCGTTCTGTTGAGCTTTTACGAGTGTAATCTTTTGCAACAAAAACCCCAATCCAGTAAAAAGATCTGTAAGTGTCCCTTAAGGGGTCGGGTCCTTCAGTGGGGTGCCGGGGCTGAGGAGCTCTATGAGCCCTGGGGTGCCGTGACCGGCAGCGGGGTCAG
>NW_010191715.1:0-254 GCF_000695765.1 Mesitornis unicolor | reverse complement strand
TCGGGGCTGGGCAGGGGCCGAGGAGAGGACAACAGCCTGTCACTCGCCACGGCTGGGGCCAGACCCAGAGCCAAGGGGGCGGCCATGAACGGAAGAGGACAGTACGCAACGCCAAGCCTGAGGACTCAGCCTTTGGGGAGTGAGGGAAGCCGGCACTGAGGGGAGGACGCAGGGAGCGGGCGGGAGGGCAGGTGCGGCTATGTGCCTGCGGGGGAGGGTAGGAATTTTTCTCCCGGCCAGGCAGGCGCCGGGGT
>NW_010191714.1:39019-43415 GCF_000695765.1 Mesitornis unicolor | reverse complement strand
TATATATATATATAAACAGCACAGTCAAAGAGGAAAAGAAAAGCTAAAAAAAAATCAATAGGTTGTGAAAAGGAATGCATATATACATGAAATCTACAGATATACATAACATATAAGCTGCTTAAGTTGACTTGTGTTTCAGAATTGCAGGAGAGCTCAGTTCAGCGTGGATGTTGAAATTAACAGCGAACTCTTGTTGGCTGTGTTGGTGGGCTACCCAAAACAAGACACCTAAGCTTGGAGCTATAAATAGTGCCCTTCCTCCAGAGTCTGTAGTTTATTTGCACAAATAGCAGTGGAAGCTGTGACTGCGAGCACCTGTTTTGTTTGTTCAGCTGTTGGCTTTATGTTATTTCTTGTTCTATTGAGAAAGGTGTGTTTGGACAAGCAGGGAAGTAGGCTGCCTTTTTACCTTGTTCTAGCTGCCATGTACTGCATCAGGTGAAAGACTCTACAGGGAGGTTGAGATGGTGGCTTCTTTTCTAGGAGCAATAGAGCGTGTTGAGTCTAAGCTACTGCAAATCGGTGTTATGACGGGAAGACTGGGAAGAACATAAGTCTGGAATCTGTTTCATTGTACGACCACTGTCTTTCCTCTTTCTGTGCACTGCTATGAAGAGCCCAGCTGCATCTTCATTACAACCTTCTCATACATAGTAAAAGGCTGCTAATATGTCAAATGTATTTCTGCTGGCTTTCACGTTTTTAAACATTTAAAGCAAAAGCATAACAGCATAGTATTATGTTTCTGAAGGTGGACAATTCATTTGGAGAAAAATTCTATCAATAGTAGAAACACGCAGTAACATAAAAAGGGTAGTAACAATAAGATAGACAAAGTTAGTGAAATATTAGATTCTCAGGAAGCTATAATAAGAGAGAATATTTTTAAATGAACATTTTACAGTTTTGATTTTTTTCTTGGCGGGGAATTACTGAGGAATGAATGAGGACAGGGAGGTATGTGTTAATGTTATTTAATGGTATTCAGTGAATGTCCCTTCTGTTTTTGTGAAGCGTAATAGGAAAATTGCATATGGCACAGCAGTTGTGACTGCTCTGATCAGGCTTTGAAGTGTTGTACTGTTCTGGGAAAATATTCCTTACCTCGCAGTATTGTTTTAGATTTTTTTTATGACTAAAGATTCATATCACACTATGCGCTATGTTAACTAAAAGCTGGGATTCTGAGGAGATGTATGACCTCAACTCCTGAATTTTGTGAGCTTTGTCTTATGCAAAATAAGAGCTCCTACATCTGCTTAACATCCTCCAAAATATACTTTGGAACTGGGGCTGCTGTTGATTCAGAGAAAGTAATCAGAGCTATTTCCAGAAACACTTTTGTTTTAGTTGGAGATCATCTAAAAAAGTGTCATCGCCAGTCTCAGCTTAGTTCCCTTCTGTTATGATTACATCATGAGGCTGGTATGGATACAGATCAATTGTGTGCTTTAGTTTTTCATATTTTTTTTCCTTTTCTTTTTTCACCCTCATTTTTTGTCTTTTTCCTTTTTGAGGGCAACATGATAAATAAATCCAGATATTACACCTTCTTATGCTGTTTTCTCCTGTCTTTGCACCCTGGCCTTGTTGCTGCATCTCAGTCATAATCTTCTCATTTTACTATTTCTATGCTGGATCTTAGGATATTTGACCCTTTTTTTTTTTTCTTCATTGGACTTCTTTGTTCCAATCTTTTTCCTTTCTCCTTCTGATTTGCCTCCTTTTTTCTGCTTTTCTTTAATAAACAGCAGGGGATCTGATCACTTAGGTATGGAGAAGTAAAATTGTCTCTTGCGTGGTAGCTTCAAATGTTGTTTTTCTTGTTAAACATGCTTTTTCTTAACTGGGGATTTTTGTAATGAATTTTGTTTTTCCTCAGATATTGCAGGGAATGGGGAGTGACTAAGTAAATAGAACATACAGAAATTTAGAAGAAATGCAGCTATTGTATAGTGTTATAGAAATGTTTTAAACCTAGACTGATGAAAAGGCTTTTTTTAAGTATTCCAGTAGTTTTTTAAACTTTCCACTTTAAGATGTTGATATGCTTTTTCTCAACCTGCTGTTGGAGGAAAAACTTCATTGCTCTAAGGTGTCTGATCTTGTTAAAAAAACCTACATTTAGTTCTTTTTCATATGAATTGCCACCTTAGTGGCAGTATATTGTAGTCTGGCTCCATCTGTTTTCTGAGAGAAGTAGATACTGGATAATTCAGAGGAAGATGCAAGAATCCCAACATGATAGAAGCTCGAGATACATCCTTGCGGCTCTGCAGAGCCTTTGGGTTCCCTTCTTATGTTTGATCTCTTGTTTTTACCTGGCTTGTGTGACATACCACAGCTAGATGCAGCAATTCTGTTATGCCAACTACATTATTCTTGTATTAGTTAGCATTTTTCATTCTTCTATATGTAATCCCAAAGTTGTGATGTAGCCAAGTCATCTTAAACTTGATATTTTGTTAACTGGAATTACTGGAGAAAAGTTTCTAAAGAAAAGTAATAAGTGAAAATACTAATCAACTAGTCATACGCTTTACTACAAGCTGACCTGGAAGTTTCTGTGCTTAGAGTTGTCTCAGCTTACTATTTTAGGAAGTCCTTGAGATTTCCTTTTTCATTTGTCTTCCGCAATAATTTTTCTTACCTTTTACTGTCTTCTCAATGAAGATCTTTCCTGAAAAATGCCTTCTCTGGTATCTCTGCATCAGCCCGTTTAGTGTGAGCTCAGTGGACTGTACTCAGAAGCTATCTGGTGTCTTTTGTTTTCAGTTTAGATAGCAAAAAACATATCCTCCAAGAGTGGTTGTACCCCACTATTTGGTAGCTGGCTCCATTCAGCTTTCTGACTTGGTATTTTCTGATATGTTGGCTGTTGAAGGACTATGTTAAATTCTGTTGCTCCTCTTTAAGATATGTCCCAATGTGTCATCTTAGAAATCCAGATCCCAATTAAATTTTGACATGAAGAATTATATCCTTTTCTGAGTACTTCAGATGTATTAATTAGAATGTTAGAATTAGCCAGCCATCCATCTGCAGTGAGTGTCAGCAAAGGGAGGAGTTAAATAAGAGCCTGGTTTAGTTGTTTGCTTGGTGAAAGAAAAGGCTTCAAGTTTTTATGCTTCTAAGGACAACTAGAGTTAGGAATGAAGTAGGTGTTTTTCAGAGACACTTTGGACATAACATGAGTCTGTTGTGATTTGCTATCAGTAGAATGGAGATGAGTGGCAGCCCTGCCTACCAGAAGGGAACAGTCTCCTCTTGTCTTACATCCAAAATGTACCAAAGCAAAAGCTCAAGGAGTCGGGAACAGAGAAGATGTGGGTGTGGTTTTTTCAGTGGCGTGGTGTTTTTGTTTGGTGGTGGTTGTTTTGTTTGTTTTTCGGTTTTTGTTTGGTGTTTTTTTTTTAACCAGTCCTACTGTCTTTCATACTTCCCAGGATTTAAATGCAATTTTTGTGTGAGTGCTTGACAGTGAGTATTTGTTGTTGTAAGTAGTTATGACTGTGTGCTTGGTGTGCTTTTGGCAGTAAATGTCTGACTGACAAGTTCAGAATTGCAAGGTGTACAATGAAAAACACCTGTTTAGGTATCTATTATACTTTGTCATTTTGCAGATTCTTTTAGAGTCCCACGTAGCTTCTAAGGAACGTAGTTTTTGCATGTATTCAACAGCTTTTTAAATGCTGTGTAACTGTGTTATAAAGAAGATAATGTACAGCTCAAAAGGGTGAACTGCACTGTTCTGGGCATGGCTTTAGGAAATTGCATCTGAAAATAAACTGTTTGTGCCAACAAACCAGATCACTTCAGAGATATTAGGAGTCCGTAGATATTTGTCTACTCTTTTTACACTGACTGTAATCGTTAAAGCTTTGAGGCATTGACATAAGTGTTTGCAGTTCTGTTGAAAGCTCATATGATTGCATTGTGCTGTAGCTCTGTAGCTCCTAGTTTCATCAGTTAACTCTATATTGCATCCACTGGGCTTAGATGAGGTGGTTGTGATCACCAAAGTGCTAAGCACTTGATCTTCTGTCTTTTAAGAGAGCTTTTTATAAAACTTGCTTTGATGTGTACTTTGTGTCCAGGCTACTTTCCCCGTGGGATCACTTTTATGCTGCTATCTGTTCGTATGTTGCAGTATCCCATATGTTACCAATGAAACACAGCTTGCCAGCAGATTTGTGCGTATCTCCAAGATAGTACCTCTGCTGTATTCAGCAATAAGAGCAACTGCTTCTTAAATTCATAAAATTTGCCATCTGTAAATTTGCACAAAGGCTTGAAAAACACTCCTTTGCATATACAGAGTATACCCTAAATACAGGGAGAAAATCTAGCTGAAAAAGGGATTAGTACTGGACCAAACTATTGTCAGGATCCC
>NW_010191714.1:0-38988 GCF_000695765.1 Mesitornis unicolor | reverse complement strand
CTTCCGATCTTGTACCCTCCCAATTCCTTTGCTACCTTAATTTCAATGATTTGTTTGAGTTTGAATATAAACCTTTAGGGAATTTTCTTTCTAATAATGTCAGTAAAGAGCTGCTCTTACTTAAAACCTGGAGGATTTTAATGATCAACAGAAAAGAGCTGATGGTCACTCTTCAGGGCATTGCAGTAAGTGCTAAAAATTCCACATGTATGGCTGTGGGATGAAATAAAGAAATACAGTTCAGAGCATTCACTGAAAAACTTCTTTCTAATATTCATCTATGAAGCATAATACGGTCAGCTGCTGCATATGCTTGTATGAGCATTTGACGAGAAAACTGGGCTGCAGAAGAAGAAGCTGCAGACTTTATAACAGAATAGCTTGAAGCACACATGGAAGTTAAATGAATTATTTTCTAGAGAACTAAACTTATGTATTTCCCTTCCTGTCACATTCTGAAGCTGGTCTGACTTACAAAGATTTGTCTTTTAGGTTTCTGTAATATTGCCCAATCTTTTCTGGAACCCATCTAACTGTACAAATGCTTCCAGGGTGAACATGAGACTGTTTTATTGCACCAGGTGTCTTTGTTCGTAGGCTTTCAAAATGGCATGAGTATCTATGTATTAATTAGGGTTTTTGTGAGATTTTTTTAAAATTTTCCCTTGAAATCCTTATTTGCTATAATGCAGTAAGATTTTCTCTGTGTGTAGAATAAGTTTTTCTATGCATATCACATTCCTTAATCTCCTTTGTAGTCTGTTCTTTCAGTGTTTTATTCTCAGTTGTTTGAATATAATTGAACATACTCTGATAATATGTTTATATGCATTTATAGTACATTGAAAGTTTCTGCCGCAGAGAATGGGGAATCTTGAAGCTTTGATATGCCAGCCTCAGTATATGCCTGAGTATTATCTTTTTGGAATTCCAGTCTGCACTTCATTTATGGAATAATAAGCTTCTTATAGATCACAGAAATATTGCAGAAGTCTGTTTGAAAACTCTACAAAGAATGGCAGAAAAAAGGAAAAGTTTGAGGTGACAGGATATTGAAAAGACCTGATGGTGCAGAGTGGATATTTGGGGTTCTGGGTTTCTCCTGCCTAAGGAAGGGGTGGCAAGGAGGGATCCAGTGCTGACACCCAGCATCTGCTGTTACTTGTTGCGATAGCAGTGCAGTCACAGTGCCCAAAGGCAGGGAAAGGGGGGAATCCTGTTGGGCCCTGCTGCCAGACTGTCAGAGGGGTCCCAGCGAGGACAGAGCTTGCCCCAGCCCAGAGTGATGTTATGGTCCAGAAGCATGAAATACAGTGGATAATGAGGGAAGAGTGCCCTAATACTTGAATATTCTCTGCATCAGTGAGAGGGACTCCAGCTGTTGGTAGACTGCTGCTCCTCTTGGAGCAACAATCTTAGATTTGATTACGGTGGTAGAAACAAGGTTGTGTTGAATTTGAGGTGGCTGGTGACTTACATGTGGGGATGGATACTAGCTCTTCTCAAGCAGAGGTAGGTGCTCTCTGAAACCATAATGAAATGGTAATTGTGTTAGTTTTCTTTACGTGGTTTATGATGTTGTATCAAAAAGGTCAGAGTTGCAATTTGTTTGTTAACCTTTCTGAAATTTGAGGAATAGTCTTTTAAGCAATTCTTTTCTGAAGCTCACTTAACTCTTTTTCTGTCCTGCAGTATGACTTGCAATTGCTGCCCTAAATGGTAGTGAAAAATGAGCAGATACAATAGGTAAAATAGGGCCATAAACTATAGTGTAAATTTTCTTTAACCAAGTCTGACTTTGTAGTATTGCTCTTTTGAAACTCTTTTCAGAATCATAGAATCTTAGGAGTTGGAAGGGACCTCAAAAGATCATCCAGTCCAACCCCCCTGCCAGAGCAGGATCACCCAGACCAGGTCACACAGGAACGCATCCAGGCGGGTTTTGAATGTCTCCAGAGAAGGAGACTCCACAACCTCTCTGGGCAGCCTGTGCCAGTGCTCTGTCACCCTTACAGTAAAAAAGTTTTTCTTCATGTTCAGGTTGAACCTCCTATGCTCCAGCTTGCAAATTTTCATTAATAATACATTGTTTAATGGATTGTAGTCAGTAGAGCTTCATTTCTGTAAAACACACTTCAATTTTCTCCTGTACTTAAGAGTCATGTTCTATTTCATTGAGGCAGTACAGAGTTTTTTTTTCTTTTGGTCACTTGGAAAATGACTTCTTGGTGCAGTTGCACTAAAGTCACAGTTTGGAGCTGAAGTACCCTTATGGGTTCTTCCCTATTTGGACACAGCTTACCAGCTGGAGCTCGGAAACTTGGAGGCCATAGTGTCAGGATGCTTTCAAAATAAAACTTTTCTGTCTAGAAAACTGAGGTGTAACAAGTTCCAGTAGCCAAAACAAATTCCAGTTAGAAGATGCTTTTTAATGTAGACAATAGTTAATGACTGCAACAACTTACTGAGACTACAAAGGGTTGTTTTTTTTTTTTTTTAATAGATTCATGCTGCTGTTTAAATACAGAAGGGGAATCCTATGGCCTGTATTTTAAAAGCATTGAGGCTGGATGATCACAAGGCTTTCTTCTTTCCCTTTTCATTCTGTTACTTGATGCTTCACAAATTATTTTCTATTTGAAAAGTTATTTCCCCCAGATCTCTAACTGGAGCCAGCTGATTTCTGAATTCTCCTCTTGAGCAGGCTGGGTCTGTTTAATGCAGTTGACCCTTGTTAGCTTTTGGTGCTAGCTGAAGTTGTATGTTTTGTTATTGGTTTATATTTAATTTATATCTTGTGTATGTTTTCTTTGTATGAGGCTTCTGCTTATTCTGTTGCATATTAACCTAATAAGTTTATCTGTAGTGAGTGGTGACTGAAAAATGAAACATTTCATCATTATTATGAGTATCCAGGCTTACAATACCAAATCACAAGAAAATTTTATGAAGCTTGCCAACTATGACGTGTTATAGAAGTTGACTTGTCTTTCTTTTGCTTTTACTAATTGTTTTAAATACAAGTTGTTAAATACTGTTAGGATAAACCCTATGGAAACAACTGTGCGAAGTTAAATAAGTGTAATATGATTTCCTGATGGTTGCCATGTTATTTATCAATGTAATCTTTAAAATAAAAAAAAATACTCAGAAGCAACAAACATATTATCTTTTATAATGACTCGGCTAATTTATATGCTACTGGAAACATTCTTTACCTTCGTAGAGAGTTATCAAGTAACAGCTATTGAATAATCATCTTCATATGTATTGCCAGTAATTCACAGATACGTTGTGATTCTAGACGTTGATGAGAGTGCTCATTTTACCTTCATTTTTAATGAAGATAACAGGTTTTAATTGTGAGGCGTTTTTATTTAGCTGGCTACCTCAGATATTGTTTTTCTATTTTGCACAATTTCTCTTTGCAAAGAAAACTTTCTGATAATAAGAAAAAAACTGAAGTAAATAGAGAGATGTTTCAGCAGCATTTTATGTGCTTGGAATGTTTTCTGGAGGACATGGCTTGGATTTGTGTGATTTTAAAGATTTCTAACATGGTGTACTATTTAATATATATAATTCATACTATTTCCTTGCTACAAAAGTTAATGGGTTTATGGACGGCCATGTAATGTGGATAGAAGTATTTTGACTTAACCTTTATCCTTGCTGTTGGGTTTGAAATGAAATGTTCTAGCACTGAAACTTTTGTCAGGAAGGTGAAATATCAACTTCTGCACTTTTCTGTCCTTGATGTGGGCAATCAGCTTTGTTAGCCTTGGAATCTAACTGTGCCAGATGATTTCCTTAAGCCTACTGTGAGTTACCCATGTTTTATCCTGCTTTTCACAGTATGACATAATGTTGTGCAGTGCTGCTACTATTATACTTTTAATTTCACACCTGTTTCTTTGTTTAAAAAAAATTAGACTTCCACAATATATAATACAATAACATTACAATATAATTATATAATATAATTATATTATAATACATTATGGTATTATAACTATATTATAATATAATACAGAATATATAATAGAGTTGTCCTATAGACCAATCTCATCTGTGCTAAGGACTGTTTGATATTTCAGTTGTAGGCTCTGTTTCCCAACAAAAGTCATGTGACATCAGCAGTGAGGTGCAATAAGAGCTCTCTCAGGATTACTTTAAATAGAATGGAAGACTTTGGGTATATAAGGTTGTGTGGCCTTGAATGTGATTTTTATTTGATATATGAGCTGTGACATAGCTATTGCATGACTGAGATGTGCCTGTAAGCGATGTAGTGTACAGATGGGGTTCCTCTGAAACAAAGCCAGCAACAAGATCTGAATGTGTTCATTTAAAGGGTAAAGAATACTTCATAAAACATATGGAAACATTTCTATATTTTTTCATTAAATAGGTTTCTTACTCCTTATGCATTTTTTATGATTGTTCATGCTAATATGTCATTTACCTGAATTAAGACTGCCTATGCATCTGTTTTGTTTAGTGGCATTTGTATAATGTTAAGAGTATTTTATTTAAAAACACACTAAATATACTTTTCGTAATTTCAAAGGTGAAATTTCTCTTTTCACAGAAATATTGGAAAAAACCTTACCGTTATGCATTGCAAAATATATGATTTAGGAAGAATGTCAAATGATAATAGGGCAGTTGCACAGTATGATTTGAATTACATGGTTATTGGTATCCACTGGAATAAATTCCAGGATTATGTACATTTGAACAAGAAATGTAGACCGAATTTATAAAAAGAGGATCTCGCTTTTCAAAAGCACAGATGCTGAAAATGTGCAGGAATTGTAGCAGCCCACAGCTCAACAGGGACTTCCTGTGTCATACTCTGTCAGTAGAAGCTAGTTGCAATTTTGTGTGTGATAACAGAACGATAAGTAAAAATATAAATATGTAAACATACATTTCATATGTGATGTTTATAAGACAGAAGATAATGTTTATGTCCAGATTTTGTAGCTTTAAAAGAAAATTGGAAACTAGAAGCAGCCATAGAGAGGATCTGTAAAGCTTATATGAGAACTGGAAAAAGAGACCTTCAGTTGAAATAAGTAAAGAATGCATCTTTGTCCTTGGGAGATCTGAAAAATGACCTGATTGTGCCACCTGTGTATTTTCAATACTATGAATAGTAATTTGGGTAGAAAAGGATTCCTTCATCTTTTTTGCGTTAAACCTGTGGCAACTGGTATAATTAAATAACATTTCCAGTAGTGAGAATGGTTAGATTTAGACCAGCCTACCCAAAGAAGTGTAGAAACTTCAAAAAATTTTATGACTTAAGGAGTAACTACTTCCTCCAGTAAGAGTTAGGTGTCATGAGACAGACCCAGTAGATACCAGGTTCCAAAAGATGCCAAGCAAAAGGAGTGATTCCTACACGGAAAGCAATCACACTGTAAAGCACCCTGTTATAAGACAATGTGGTTGCTCTTGGTTTACATTAAACAAGCAAAACAACCTCTGGATAAGTATGGAGAAGAAAACACAATGGTGGAAAGGCTATTGAAACAAAGACAACCTTTCTGGTTCAGGAGTTTGTACGTTCATAGTTGGAGGATCGTCTAGGAAATGCCATTCAGGCTTTCTCTGTTCTGGTGCTGTTCCTTAGGAATCCAGCACTGGTTCCAGGTAGGATGTTGGTCTAGGTGGACTTTTAGTTTACCTCTTACATTCTGCAGTGATATTATCAATGTAAGCTGTTTATGTGAAGGAAATGTTTTTGTCTTAACTAAAAATTCAGGTGTTAGTCTAAAATGACACACAGAAAATATGTTGTATAATAATTTGTTACTCAAATTCGAATTATCTGGCACAAGGAACTTCCTCACTTCTTTCTTAGTATTTCCTTCTTTATGCCCAATGAAATTCTAAGTTAGTAATGACTCCTGACAATGTAGTGGCTTTTAACAGGAAACTGTTATCTTCAGTAGATAAGTATTTTACTTCTTGTTGTCTCGTGTGACTCACCATTGAGGCAGGTGGTTGTCTTGCTTACTTGATACTTAAGATAGTCCTGCCGAATCATGGTATAGGAAGAAGTGATCTCTTGCTGTCTCTTGCACGCATGCTCTATATATTGATTTACGTTACTAACACTGTTACAGATTTTTGGACTTGTTCTGAGAAAATGAAGGATATATGCAAATATTTTTTATACAGTTTTACGCAAAGCTCTATTACTTAGCATATTAGCTTTGTCTTTTTATTCTTTCTTACTGTTTGTGTAGAGTTACTTTCTCTACAGTTTCTTTTGCTGTTTTGTCTTTTGCTTTCCTTCATTCTGTGGGGGCTTGTCTTAAGTTTCCTTAAGCTTCCATCTTCTCTTCCTCTTCATTTAATGTTTGACTGTCCATTCTTTTCTCTTTTGTTGCTGTCATTGAGAATCCAAAGCTGCTCCTGAGCATATGTGATCTGTAATTACTTAAGAGGATCCTGTGGAAGAAATACATGTTCTTAATTTTTGTCATTTTATGGGAAAAAAAAAATAAATTCAAAATTTCTGAATATTAACTGGTCATCTCTTTCTAGTTAATTTATTTGCAGGGATGCAGTGTGGAAACTGCAAAATCTAAGTTCGTCAGTCCTGCCTACACATCTGTCTCCTCATTTCTCTGACTGAAGATCCTTAGGCTCTAAGTGCTTTAAATTCAAAACATCCCTGAGTTATGTGCGTATAACATCTTATTATGGATCTAGTTTTTTTTACTACGATGGCAAATAGTGAGTTTTAACACTTAATTGTATTATGTTAGTGTAGTGGTGGCATTCATAGCTGCTCTTCAGAATCTTTCGTATAGCATAACAGGGCCCTGATGCTTGAGGTTTCTAGGCAGTACCTCAAAGCAAGAAATATTTACCTTTCCAAGGAAGAATATTAAGTACATTACATGGAAACAGAAAGGTGTTTTGTGTTCTTTCTTTGCAATTATAATATCTTATTTTAGATGCAGGTACTTTCATAAGGTTGAGGGTTTTAAAGCCTCATCTTTATTGTCTTATGATGGATGTGATTATGTATTATTTTTAGCTGATGCATTAGCTTAATGCTATGTAAAGGGGTGGTCCTCCCTTTCACTCCTGACAGCAGCTTTCCCACACCTTCTAATGGTCAGGCAGATATGTGAGCAGTTAGTTCAACTCGTAGAGCCAGCTGGAAATTGCTCCTTCTGAGGGTTATTTTTCAGTCAATTTAGCCATTTATCTGGCTTTCAGTGTGCCCACATTGAGGCAGCTCAAGGCAGAGGGAATGATGGCATTGCCCCAGAGGAGAGCACCTCAGAGCTGCATGAATTTATAAGCTGGTCTTGGTATCGTGCTCTGCAGCAATCTTGAGCTCTTACTGGCGTGCATCTGCTGCTTTTACTTTCTGAAGGAGGCGTAATCTTGCAGGTTAAGATTTTTTACATTATTTGTGTGTTTATAGTAATTATTAATACCCACTTATTATTGTTTAAATGAGACTTAGGTAAATTGCTTAGGATTATTTATGCCTTGTCTATTAATACTGAAGTCCATACTGCCTCAATCAAAAGGATGTCAAAGTTGAAATTCTACCTTCTGCTACACTGTAACATACTTGTAGTGTAGTGCCAAAAATACTTTGTGCATTACTCTTGAGAGGCAAAACAGCTGAAATTTTTTTTAGTAACACCCCTACACTGAAAATTTACAAAACAGGTATCTCTAGTCAGTGTGTAGGTAGGATTTAGTCTCTCCTGGTGGTGGAATTAGTTTGGTTTGCTCTGCGTTCTATGCAAATAGGTAAGATGCAGTCTCCTTCAAGTCTCAGTCACTTACATTACCTTCTAATTAAATGATTGAATTCCATGTTTTTCTTTATTTGATAGCTGTACAAAAATTCTGTGTACATCAAGCTGTATGGCTGTATTTTGTGCAGTTTCTTATTGAAATAAGTAAATACATTACCTCATCTCTTAATCGGCCAACTATGCCACTGATGACCCAGTACTTATGGTGTAACGCTGCTGCTGTTGAAGCTCAGCCAGACTCCAGGGACCTCTCTGTAATTCACTGCTGTAGGCAATTCTTAGGGTGCAGAGCCAAATACCTTTTTCCCTTGGTTTCATTTCCACTTTCATTTCCTTTGGGATTTTTATTTCCTAAGGAAGGTTGGGCTTTCCTTCAGTTGCTTGAGTATGTAAATGATCTATCTGTTTTGTGATCACTGGGTGCAATTAGAGCAAAAGTGAATGTTTTCCTTTGTTTCGATCTTTGTTTCTTTTTATTTCCCTTGAGTATGTCATGTCTTTCTATACATGTGGTATTTTTTTATACTAGCAAACTAGTATACTAGTTTTGTATAAAACTATTATACAAAAAACTTTTTGTACAAACCTTCTTTATACAAAGCAACTGATGAGCAACATAGATGAGATTTATTTAGGTGACATTCTAAGATACTTATAAGTTTTTTTGGTTTTCAAATTACTGAGTTTATACGATTGCAGCAGAAATACTGTAGACTTCTGCAAATATTTTAGCAAGTGTAACAATTTTCAGCTTGTGTGTGACTGCAAAGGAGCTTAATGAATTGTAAAACTGCTGTGTTCCCTTTTAGAAAAGTATTACAAATTCATTATCTCTAATGAAGTTGCTGGTGTAATTCTGAATGAGTAGGTTTCTAAAACTGCCAGCAGTCTCCATTTTTAGCATTAACAGCTCTCTTCTGGAAAAGCTAAATTTGACCATCAGCAAGATTTTTCTTAATCTTTCTTATTAAAACATCTGGATATTTTGGCCTTACTATAGAGTGATGGCATACTTAGCAGAGGAAATTAAATAATATGCATTCCTTGTACAAGAAATGAGATCTCTGACTTGTTTTCTTTTAGTTTACACATTGCATGTATGTGTGTCCATATCCGTATGGGCATATTTTCTTCTTTAAAAGGCATTAGAATTGGAAGTATTAGGGTAGTATGTCTATTTCAGCTATGCCAGCAGTGTTAGAAACAGCCTTTTTTAAATTTGGGTCACTGTAATGTGGTAAATTGACTTTCACAAATTATATTAACGTCTTTTATTTCCTTGATTTCCTGGTGTAAAATAGTTTATGCCTCTTGTATGATCTGTCTTTTGTGTATTGTCCCTTGTGGCAATGAAATACTTTGGGTTGGCAAGATAACAACCCAGATCTTTCCACCTGTGAGTGTGTCAGCAGATGTATAGTTTCCCATGATAGGATGAAGCCTGTTGAAAGTTAGTGTGTTTAACATCAGCTGCCATTTCATATAGCTGGTCTACACATTGCTTCTGTGTACTCTGGGAAAAGGTTATTAGTTAACTATTTCCTCTGGGAATTAATTTGGAATATATGTCTGATTATTAATTACGCATTCAGGTTGATGTGTTGAAGAAATTTCTTTACTGTGTTTATTGACATTGTCTGAAGTCTTGGGAACTATGCTGTCATACGTTGTGTAACCACTACAAGATTTAGCTAATGCATTGTGATGTAAATTGAGAAGCTTGATGCCAGGATATCTCATTTATTCTATTATATGATTGAGCTTAAAGAGGAATTCTCCCTTGCTCACCCACTTAAACAGATGTTCTTCAAAGCACAGATGTAATTTGAAAAGTTTAATTACCTTGGCTTATTATCCATTTGCTGAGTAGGAGCTTATTAGCTGTGCAAAATTAATTTCCATTTCCATATGTGAAAGTGCTGAATATGTTATAGTAGCATCATGAAAAGTCCTGAAAGAAGATGCAAGTTAATGCTTAACTTACCTTGTAAAGTGATCTTCAGGAAGAATGTCACATAGCTCTGCTTTCCTATTACTGATTCTTCAGTGACTTTTCACAAGTTACCCTGTTTATCCACAAGAGATAATCAAGTTCTTCACAGTGAAGGGTTTAATAGTTGAGCTCAGTTTGCTGTGGTGAGAAGAACCATGGGCTTGCCTGTGGAATTAATAATTCTAGTTTTGTTCCATAAGCAATTGGAACAGAGAGAACAAGTTACCCTCAAAACAACGTCAACATGAGAATTAACTTGAGTATGAATAGCCCAGATACAGACTGTAGGGAAGAATTTGATCTTCTTCAAAAGTCAGCATTAAGAGAAGCAACGTTTACAGCAATTCCTAATTAGCATTTTTGCATGGACCCCCTAGCTCTAGCTTCTGCAATGCTAGCATAGGTAGATTCAAGATAGGTACATATATTACTTGTTGGCTTAAATTTTTGTTTGTGGGGAAAGAATCTGGTAAAAATAAATGTTCTGTTCTGCGTGTGCTTGTTTCTTTCTGGGAAGTGGCTGGAGACTATTGAGATCAAAGTCTGTCAGCAGGAGTGGTTAATGTGAGATATGTGGAAATGCACGGTAAAGAAGGTTCTGTGTTGTGTTTGGTTTTTGTTTGTTGGGTTTTTTGTTTGTTATTTTTAAAGTTCTGTTTATATTTATGGCTTACATTGCTAGAATGCAGTGTTCTAGACATGAATGCTGTCTTTCCACAACTGTAGTGTATGCTTGTGCCTATAGGACAGATTTAAGGCAAATGAAATACTAAACATCCTTATAGTTATTTACTACATTCCAATTTTTCTGCATTATAGAAGGAGGGGAGCTTTTCTGAGTGTGACATGCTAAATACTGAATTAATTTCCAAAGGAATGTCTGCTTTCAATTTTTAAGATGGCACTGTATTTAATGCATTTTAGACATGTGAAAATGGTTATGGAAATGAGGGTAAGTGATCTGAGCTTCACAGCCACTTTGGTGTGCAGTGTAACTTGTGTTAAACACCATGTCATTCAGCACTTCTGCTAATAAGGACAGTTTGCTGTGAAGCACAATAATTCTCATTTTATTTCTCTTTTGGAGTCTTCTGGTTTAATATATGCAGAAATTATGGTCTCAATGTTGGAAGTTGCATTGAGAACTCTGCTGTTGACTTCTCAATGTTTCTATCTGGAAAAAGAGATTTGTCTGAAAATATGTTCTGTTTATTGGAAGATCCAATGTTTTTATTCCCACCCTCTGCCAAAGAAGAGTTCTATTTTTTCGTATCAGTGTTTTTTCCAAATATTTAGTAAAATGCTTCTAAGTAGCAAACAGAAGACAGTAGCTTTTCTAATTTAGGGTAGTAGAAAGGTGGTTTTCACTTGACTTTTCTGTTACGGATTGTTTTTGATGCTATTTTGTGACTAATCTCTCACATAAATCTTCTCACTCTGCTGAAGACTGTAACTAGCAAAATAGTGACTTGACAGTCCCTGGGGAAGAATAGTAGTGGCTTCTTACAGTGATGCTATCTAAAAATTACCTGAACTATTGACTGTCCCTCGGTTTGCTGTTCACTGATTATGGTAATTGGAAAAGTTTATTAGTTAACATTGCTTAGTAATAAATTAACCTGTTAAAATACAGTGTATGGATAACTTAATTTCGAAAGCTTGAAGGAGACTTGAGTTCTTAGCTTGAAATAACAGCTGGTTGGACTGCTAGAAAGAAATTAATTTTCAACAGTGAGCTATTTGTCTTAAATTCCTAGAAAAATACTATGTTTTCATAGATTTATTGATGTAAATAGGAGAATGTACAATATAATGGAGACACGTAGTCCTATTTAAGGATTTAATGTAGCTGGGCTTTAATAATAGATTTATAATTAGTATGTAAATACTTAAAAATGCTAGAGAAGTAGATGGATTTTGAACATTACTTATCTGTTTAGTTAATCAAGACTTCAGAAGAGTAGAGGACAAATAGGTTTGATTTTGGTAAATAAGCCACGTAATTGTTTTGTTGAAGAATTTGTTCATGAAGACTGGAGTTTAAAGCTTTCAAAATCTACTGCACCAAAATATCTGGCAGGAGAATATTTTTTGTGTCAAACAGTAATGAAAGCATTACATTAAATTCACATTTCGTGGGCCTATTATGCAAGGAAACTAACTTATCAATGTATGTATCATACATGTAGATAGTGTGCAAAGACTTTGCCTTGTTTTCCTCACACTAATCTTTTCCCCAAATCTTTGAATATAGAATGTAAAGTTAGAATTTAATTTTTATGTGGAAACAGAAAAAGATAATGCAGTTTATATGAGTTATTTTTCATTAAATAGTATTACAAAATACAAAACAGCGGTAGTCACTTACTGATTTAATTACCCATAGATGTAAGAGATAGAATTTACTACAGAAAAAAGTAAAATCGCAGATGAAGCAGTTGTGTAGTTTCCAAGCAAGTAATACACGACACATTTAGAAAACATAAGAAATGGTTTAATTTCATTAACTGTGGTCTGATATGTTGTGCATCCCACTCTTGGTAAACCACAGCGGCATTTACTGGCTGTCGCTTCAAAGCACTACTGTTTTTCATCCCTTTTCATTGGCCAAATGTGTCATAAGAGCATTAGCTAAAGTCTGGAAAACAGTTCTCATGGATTTTGCTTTAATGATAAATCTAACATATAGTGCACTTGCTGATATAATCAAGTAAATGGAATTTCCAAAATCTTGGCTTAATGTCTTTTAAGTATGAAGCAATAATGTTTTTATGAAGTAGCTTTTAAATGGCATTTGTTGAAGTGGAGAGCAGCTGGATTAGAAGGGTCTGTTTCTAACTGCAATCAGCAATGATCATAGTATCATATTACAGTCACCCTATAAAATAGCTTGTATTTTAAGAAAAATGGGAAAAAAGTGAGGGTAGGAAGGGACAGAGAAGTAAGCGTGGTCTGTGTGATGCCCAGAGGGGTCTGGGATTGGTTACAGTTTGATAGTGTTGCTTCAGCTGTTTGGGCAATGGTGTAGTTCTCAATATAGGAAGTTCTTTATCAGTTTAGGTTTTATCAGGTATTTAAAATGTTATGGAGATACAGTCAATATGCATTTCTCAAGCGTTTTAAGATGTTGCATGGCTTTTTAATTGCAATATTTGCCAGGATAAGATTTAACTAGAATAAAGACCAAAGCTACAGAACGTTTTGCAGTTCTTCCTTCCGTTTCTCTGGGCTACAAAAACTTTTTTTACTACTTTTGTATTTGTATCCATTTGTATAAGTGGAATGCATCTTTGTATATCCCACTTTGGTTTTGTCCCTTTTTCAGTTGATAAACTCTTTAAACAGAGACAATATTTTCTTTTGTTTCTTACAGAACATAATTTTTGTTATTGATGGTGTGTTTTAAAATTTAAAAGTCACTGCTGAGACTCAAACTTTAACTTAGGAAATGATTGCATCCTTCCAGTAATTGCTTATGAATTCTCTTCTTTACTGTGTTGTATCAATGGATTATCTTAACTGCAGTTGTTGCAGAAACAGCTTGTAGTTTTCCTGTGGTAGACAAGATGTATATATTTCACTAAATAATCAAGGTCTGCTGGCTTAACATTGTGCAGGAATGCCTGAAGTGTTAGTCCTCAATGAATGAATACAAATTTTGGAGACATGAAATGCTGTTATTCAGCAATTCACCAGTATTCTTGAAAGGTCTTATATCCTTTAACTTTTATTAATTCGATAAAAAAAATTACATGCTATCTGCAGCAGAAAATGTAGCAGAAAAGTTCAACAATGCCTTTATTCTCCTAGAGTTCTTGATTTGATTTATTCCAGAAGGGTTTGATACTGTCTTAGACAGGATCTGATTAAGAGATACATTATATAACTGTGCCTAAAATCCCCAGCCAGCTAAGGCAGACAAATTGTTCAATTTGAGTTTTAAATTAAAAGAAAACAAAAGTGTAGATGGCTTGACTGTGAAGAAAATCTGAATACTCTTTGACTTCTGAAGGCAAAAAAGTGCACCTGCCATCGAGCTGTATAGATGCATCCTTTGTCTTTAGAATGAGAACTGTGTTTCCCTATCAGTCAGCTCAAATAAGTTCATTTTGCTCCCTGGAGAGAGGACCTCTTGTTGAAAGTACTTCACTTGCCTGAGCAGTCTAGACAGAGAAGAGGCTTGATTTAATGTCTACTGGAATGCAGTTCCTCAGGACATGGGAATGGAGTAGGAAGGGAAATTCACATCATGACATGTCTAGAATTTTACTTTTTTTTTTTTTTTTAATTGGAAAGGATTGTCCTGGAAAGCTCAGGCCAGATTCAGATCCTTACCTACAAGGCCAGGCTGAGTTCCATCTATAGTCTGCTCAGGGAAGTAGATTCTGATGTTCTGCTCGCTTCTGTAGGACGTTCCCTTTTGTGGAGTCCTACTACTTTGAGTGTGTGCAGGGCTCTCCTTCGTTCTCTGCTGTCTCTTACTGAGACATTCCACCCCCCTCCCCAGTAATGGACACTTGAGCACCATGCATTTGGAGCACCAAAATATGATGACGATCTTAGTAGAATATGTGATTTGGGCATCGTTTTCATAGGCGATGCTGAAGCTTTGCTTCTGGAAAGGCTGAACCTGAGCAACTTGGCAGCAGTGGGGCTGATATGTAACACAGCAAATATTTTTTTGTTTTCTTGCAGAACAACCTTCTGAATTAACTAAAAGGTTAAGATGATTTCTGTGTACAAGTAGAAAGCGTCTCTTAGCTCTACATATATATAACAGCAACACTGCAATAGTTCTGTGCCAATTAATAAAATAATTACAGAACATGAATCCTTGCCTATCTAATTAATAAATGCCCTTGTAAGACCTTTTATTTCTCTGAGGAGAAATTAATGTCCAGAGGTTGAGTGTTTTTTCTTGAGGTCAGGCAGGAAATACCTGGCAAAACCAGGGTTTGAATGCAGATTTATAACTGATAGATCCATGTATAATCTGTTTTATCACTGTAACACCCAGGGAAAATCAATGCCCCTCACACTTCTCCTCGTTCTTTCCTCCTCTCTAATTTCTGTACTCTTGTAGTTCTTTGCATGGTATTGATTACACTTATGATTGCTAATTTGTCTTTTAAATTTTTTGTGATATTCACAGGAACACTTTCTTAAAGATTTCCTGAAAATTCAGATTTTTGCCAAGAAGACTAGTTGTTTGGAAAGGCACAGTTTTACTTTATAGACATCACATGATTTTGCTTTATTAATACTGTGATCATCTTTGTTTTTCAAGAAAGGTCTTTCTGAAGTAGGGCCCACTGATTTCTCAGGAGTTCTTAGATGATGGTAGATAATTTTAATAATACAATTCTTTTTTTCTTGTGAATATGATTAGTTTGTCAATAGTATAATACACCATTAGATCTTGATAACTTTACCCTTAAACCGTCAGTCAGTTCGCTCTATTCCATTTTTTCTTGTGTCTTTAATATGGCCTCTGTCTTCAGTTTACCAGAAAAAAGTAATTCCGTGGTTAAAGCTTTATATGTGTTTTTTTGTAGGCTATAGATCCAAGATGGGTGCAAAACAAGTATGCCTAAATTGACAGATTTTTAAATTTTGATTCAGAAATAGTTTGATTGCATAAAGCGAATAGTTAACTTAGCTATTTCCATTTCCCCTATATTCTAAATATCCATTTTTGTTTTGAAGTGTTTCCTTATGATTCTGACATTTTTTTAGTGGCCCTTGTACCGAGTGTTCTTCATCTCTCTGTTCCTGCTGCCACATGTGCCTTTTCAGCATTGACAGCAGCAACCTGATGGTCTTAATAGAACAGATACCTTTATACCACGGAAAGAAATCACTCTGTGATGGTTAGTTACCTATCAGTAATTCTAATGGTTAGATCTTACATTACCATAATGCTAACATAACCTTTATGTACATTATGGAGCCACCAACGGTGATATTCCTGGTGGATGACAGGTCTTGAGATGTCATTAGGTCATGTTTAAGAAAGTGACCTTGAGGAAACCCTTTCTCTTCTTTCCTGAAATCATGCGATTAGCTTAATGGAGAAGGGCCAGATGGGAATGGATTCCTGCTCGCAGGGTTCCCAGGTGCTGTCAAGTTGCTGTGCGTGAGGAAAATGTGGTCATGTTCTCAGTGCCAGTCTGTGTCCCCCATAGTGATGTGTGGGATTGACATCTTCCAGCATGTGAAACCCGAAAGAGCTTTTTATAAACTCAAAGTTTAATGCGTGAAATGCATCTAGGTTTTGTCCTGGTAGTGTATCTGTTTTCTCATCTTTTCTGAGGCAATTTTGAAATGGTAAAATACATACCATACACTGAACATTTTTATTAATTTTCTTACAGATTCATTTTATTCTTGCTTTTGACGTACGAAGTTTCTTAAAGGCAACTTGCCTAAAATTAGGCTTACTGCTTTTTCTGGTTGATTAAAATATTTTTAACATCTGTATGACCACCAAGAAATTCTGTGGGTGCTGGTGTCTTCCAAACAGTTCTGAGAGGGAGTAATTTTTGTTGTTTTTTTTTTTTAAATTAAAATTTGACTTTAAACAAGCAAGTTAATTACAGTGAAGTATTTACTCTGCATCTCCTTTTATCAAGTGTTTTTAGGAATTTACCTGTGATCTAAACAATTAGAGCAAAAAAACATGGAGATAGAAAAATGCTATAGAAGTTATAGTAGATGTGAATAAAGTATGATATATAACAAGTAAGAAACTTTATGATATACTAACTATAATTGATTCCAGTGATTTGTCTGTTAAAGCCAATGCAAATAATCGTAACATCTGTCAAAATCCAACCACTAGCATGAAAACCTTTTAACATTTTGCACTTAATAAACTATTTTATACATAAACTACTTATTGTTTATATTAAAAACTAAAAAATATTCAGTCTGTTCCAGCCATTCTAACAAAAACTTTAATAAGTAGACATTGCATAAAAATGACACAATCCAGCAGTTATTTGGTAAGGCCAGCATAATCATAAATTTACCATCCATGCTTTTCCAAAAATACTAACCCATATTGTTCTCCCTGGACCTGTTGCAGGGATGACTAATCCAGCTGCTGAGGTCTCCCTTTATGTGTTTGATGGAACACTTGGCTTGCTCAACTACAGCTGTGTGTTTATGTGCAGTGCACACCTGCAGAGGCCTGACAAATAGCTGTAGTATGCAGAGTATACAAAATTACCCTGGCAGTGCTGCAAATAAGGAAGTTTCTGTTTTGAAGTCCATATGTGTGGGAGCTTGAGATGCCAGCTGGGGTATTTATGTTGCCTTCCACAGATGTAAAACTGCCAACTGATTTTATACCAAATAAAGGCTAATCTTTTTATACATACTCGGTGTCAGAGTTATGAAGTGGTATGTAAGAATGTTCTCACGACTTAGCTCTTTTAAAATATAAGCTGACATTAAAAATGTTCAAACTCACAATATGCATAGAGGGTAAAGATAAAAACGTACTGCATTTACTTAGATATCTGCTATAACACAGTATCTTAAGGGTTTTATTATTTGTGATGTATAGTTATTAGCTGCACATAATCAGGACCTGATTTATTGTATGCATATATGCTATACTATATATCTGTTTTTCCAGGAGGTCACTTCAGCGCTGTGTTGAATCCAGTTTATGGGTTCTGAAATGTGAAAGCCCAGTTTATATAGCTACTTAACTTGAAAGCTTTGCTTTCCTATTTTCAAATGTGTTTAAGCAGAGTGATAATTTTTCATCAAATATAATGCGTATTTTGAAAATTATCATTGTTAGTAGACCTTGTTTGTGAAGGTACTTTTAAAGGTAATATTTGCCTTCAAATATGTAAGAAATTAAAATGTCAGCACTAATTTCATTTCCCAAAACTAACAAATAGCACAAATAAGTCTTGACTGTTTGATCATTTCAGTCAGTACCTTGACTTTTAGTATGAATTAGTTGCAAAGACAACAGGGTGAAATGAATGTTAGTTTTGATGGTTCACTCCATATACTTAAGTACTGCATACTTAATCCTTTTTAAATGCATGAAAGGAAGGCTTGGAGGGGAGGGGGTTAATGTGCAGATGTGAAAGCGGACAGTTTCTGTGCTTCTGACTACATGCTTTAGAAGTTCCTTAAGCACTTAGTTACATTTTTAGGCTTAACACACTTTCCCTTCCATTTTCTTTTCTTTCTCATTACTGTATCAAGCAATTTTAGTGCTGTTTTTAACTCGTTTATTTTGGGCTACCAAAACACTTGAAGATGTGTAGAATTCTGCTTTGACTTGCTCTGTCACAATGTAGCCTTGAAACGCATTTCTGCTGAATGTGTAAGAACAAAGAAAATGGGAGTAACAGTGAAGTATATCACTGCAAAACGTGTCCCGAAGGACTTAGGAATTTATTTTGCTAAATGTAGTGTGCAGCTTAGAAATGACTAGCCATCACCCAGAGCTCACCAGTCTGGTGCAGTTTTTTTTAAACCAAAAGCATTTTATACATACGCACATGTGCACGCACTCGCTCACTCTGAGATAGCAGTCTTGGGCTTCCTGAGCTTAAAATTAACATCTGCAAATATCCCCCAGAAGCTCAAACATTATCCAGATTCACAATGCTCGGAAATTAAATTTCTTGATTACTAAATTGTAGCGCAGAAATTTCAGGCGTTAATACTATTTGGCTGAAGAGGTAATGATGTACAGCCTGTGGAAGAAAGAGTTGAGCTGTACCCTCATAATACTGCTAAGATGTCTTTTTGGTTAATACAGAAGTATAAGTGTGCGTTGGAGGTGCTTGTACTACCATTAACTGCTGAGAACTAGGAGATACAGCGAGAAGGCTGGGAAACAATACAGAATGCCAAATCTGGGTGAAAAATGGAAACACTTCAAAAGATGTTACTTCTGCTAGACGAGTATAGGAAGCCTTAATTGTTGTTACATCCTCTATTTGGGAAGTATATTTAAGACTGAAAGAGCAGCATTCTGTTGGTGTGCGAGGAAATATGCTGCAAAGATGGCTTGGTTATTTTGTGTCAGGGCCAGCTCTTACAGAAGGCTATCACTTCAAACAGACTGCCGCCACTGCAGGTTGCAAACACACAATTGAGGTCTTCTAGTTCTCGGCTCATGCACAGATGTCTTTCAATAAGTTTAGCCAGTAATTTCGTCAAATTGCTCAGTTTATCAGCAGCACATGTCATCAATCCTGGAGTGGTTGCTCAAGTCAAACTACAGAATCCTTAGCTTACAGACACAGCTGCAAACAGGTGAACAGGCAGAAAGTAATTTGTGCAGCTTGGTGGCTGTCAGACAAAAGACAGACAATCTGTGTTTAAAACAGATTGCAGGCCTCGCATGAGCCAGACAAAAGGGATTTCTACAACTGCAAATAATTCCAAGGTTAACATATTTTCCTTTCTGCCATTAGGTGATTTGTTAAAATTGGAAACAATGAACATTATAAATCTACACAGAAACTAGAGATAAGATGAAAGAGAAAAACAGATCGCTAAATAAGTTTACATCCTTCTGTTGAAAAGCATGCAACTGGCTTTCATATAGGCCTCCTTTTTATAAACTAAGCCAAGCTATAATACCTATAAGGACATTCAGTACATATTTGAAATTATGGTAAGGATGTCTAATTGGCAAAAGAAACATTGTAGCAAGAGTAAGTTCACAGTAATGTTCCTCTGTATTAAAAGTTAACTTTTTTTTTTGTCTTTCCAAATTCTCCTTTGGATATCTTTCTAAGATGCCGTGAAGATTTATCAGGGTTTTATTTCAGCTTTGAAGTCCTCTACTTCAGATGTTTTAATATTGGGTAGATTTATCAAGATTTACTGTACTAAGTATATCAGAGTTAAAATTTGTGACAAGGTTACTGTAGTGCTAACCTAATTACGGTGAGGTAGAAAACATGTACTTCCCCAACCACAGATATTACTTCTTCAAACATGTGACTGTAGAATATCTATTCCTCCCACTTCTTATGGGTTCTGTAAACTTGCCTTGACCTCAAAACTTCTTCTGCAGTGTTCCGTGAGGTACTAATCAAGCTAATATAATATAGCCCTTCTTCCTGTTTAGTTCAGTGAGTAACTACGTACGTGCAATAATACTGACGGGTAATTCTACGCTTAGTTTAAGTTGTTCTGGCAAATTTATTTTCCATGTTATTTAAAACTTATCAATGTAGAGATACATGGATGGAAGAAGATGCAGAATAACTGTCTAAGGTAGCAACTGGTTTTGTGAAGATATATTTTGTGCATAAAGGATAAATCAGTCTGATAAGCACACTGTTAGAAATAGATTGAAATCAATGGGCTTTCTGTGTAATCTAGTAATGCATATTACAATTAATTCATGAATACAGTTGTATGATTCTGGTTCATCACGCAAAAGTGTTGACAGAAATGTTTAAATGATCCTGTCAGAATTCAATGTTGTTCTCTAAATGAAGAAAAGGAGCTTACGTAAAAATTGTGTGTGCTTTTTGTTACATTGTCATGCCTATAATGCATATTTCATTCCAATATGAATGTTCCTGTAATTGAAGAGTACTATTGTTAGGCTATTCCAAGTTTATACTTTGATCAAAATACAGTACTAAATAATTCTGCAGAGAAACCTTACACTGAGGTTGAGTTGAAGAATTCCTTAAATTTCTCAACTCTAAAGAAGTATGTCACAATGTGCTTTAATAAGCTATAGTACCCTTTTTAATGCTTTTCTTTTTTTTTTTCTTTCTAAAAATGCTAATTCCAGGATTTGTGTTCTTATTATATGCTGTTACAGGACTTTTATTGCATTTGGATTTTTATATCTTAATAGTAAAATTAACCTCTCAGAAATAAATTATGCTAATGGAGATTTTCTGTTCTTTGGCCAGGGAAGCTAATATATAGATATACTTTGTTTTTCATAACGCTGACAGCACTTGCGTTGCTTGTTGGTTTTGTAGCCTGACACTGTTATGGTGTTAGCATGTATGGGCTTCATGCATTCACTGTGAGGGTGAGATCATCATCTTTAAAGGATGGTTTTAATTTGTGTTGGTGAATCAAGTGGATACTGAATTTAAGGAGGGGAAAAAAGTGTACTCATGCAGGTTGCTGTCTGCAGTCCAAATTACTGATCAGAGAGTCTTTATACACATCGGTAATGTGCTGTGCAATACAAGCTGAAATATATTCCACAAGGGAGGAAAACGGAATAGGTTACATACGCTGTTCCTAAGTGCGATGAATATAAAACTCCATTACTCACTTTAAGCAGGTGCTTTTTATATGAGGCTTTAAAGAAATATAAAACTGCTGGTGAAATGATTGGTTTGTACAGACACGACTTAACTTCCAGTACTTTGACCAGATAAAGAGGCTAAAAATATTTCCACAAACATTTCTTTAATGATTTCAAGGATTAAATGTTAATATCCTCCTGGTGTAACAAACTGCCATTCCAGACACTAAATGTACTGTTTCTCTTTAAGTCCTTGGTAGTTGCATAGAATATTTAAAAGAAAATACAAACATTTTCATTAAACTTAGAGCATTTTATTTTTAAGTTTATATCCTAAACAATGTATATTTAAATTGCTGTCAGGAGCACTGAGATAATATAAAGAAATGCAGTGTGATACAGAAAACTGTGATTGAGTAAGAATGATACTTCAGTTAAAGCCAAAACTCATCCTTAAAAACATTAAATCTTGTCATCTGAGTGCATGAAAAACTCCAAGGGGTAGTCTCAGATCTTTCTGTTCTGTGAAGCAGCATATACTCTCTGAGAAGGAAAATCATGGGGAGACTGCTCAAAATAGTACTGATATATTGTATTTTAATCTTTTTCTGTGTAATCTCTATCATGTTTTACTTACTGTGTCTGAACTACTGTCTTCCTGCCATTTTCTACTCCTTTACAGTGTCCCCAGCAGCAACCTCTGTTGCCCAACCATGCAACTGACTCTTTTTGTCATGGCCCGCTTTAAAAAGTGAGCTCTTTTATCCCGGCACAGCGACAGAGCGATACAAATCACTCAGGAGAAGGGTGTAAGCAATATTTTTACTAAATAAGATACATGCCTTGAAAAAAACCACTGGATTCAAACCTTTCAACAACCCATAGGCGATGGAATACTGACAAGAAACCGAAATGGCCCCAAAATTACCGGAACACGGTGCAACTTAGCAACACTATAACAATTTGACTAGCAGAACTGAGAAAACTTAGCTTAATACTGTCTTAATCAAAATCACAACCCAAACCCAAAACTGCCAACTATAGCCCGTGGCAGCCACACATGTTAGAAAAAGGAAAAGAGAACGAGAAAATGAGAAAAAGGAGAGAAAAGAAAGAAATAGTTATCAGAGAAGTAGAAAAGGTGAAGGATAGTCACCACTTCCGAGGCCTCTGGTGTTAAGATGGTGGCTGGACAAGCAGTTTCTTTGTTGAGTCCAGGTTGGAAGATGGTGGGTGAACACACCGTCTCAGGCTTAAGGGGGGCTATTTAAACTCTTCCCCCATGCCCCTTGCCTGTGCCAGGTGATAGGGCACACAGCAGGCCATGACATGCCCCTCGGCCTGGGTAGGTCTGGACATGCTCTCCAGCACGGCCATTCCTGCCACCTGGGGGTTGCTCCTTGAGAATCACCTGCTTTGAGGCATTTAACCCACACCACGCCAGGCCAGGCCCATACAGTCTTCACCTCCCAACTGGAAGATGTTAACGCTTTCTTTTGCTTCTACCACCATGCCCAGCAACTCGGGCAGTCAAACTCTTAGTGATTAGACCTTAGATGTTCATTATTATTTTTTGGTAATACTGTTACCCAAGACATCTGCCCTTCCTTTGAATTTATGCAAACATTTGCAGTTTCTTTACTTCTTGAAGCTTTACTGTGTCCATCCTCTTAGAGTCCTCCATTTGTTGACCTTTTTACTGGTACAAAACTGTTCTGTCCTATATGCTGTAATATCCTGTTATTTCAAATTGAGCTTGTGAGAGATTTCAGTCAAGAGATGTTCTTTTAGACAGCAAGCAGGTGAGCAGATGCCATGTGTGTCACAGGGAAGCTCACAGTCATGTGCAGGTCCAGGTGAGATCCGGCATTTTTTGTCTCTTGCATAGTGGGTGTGTTACATAGCACTTTAAGGTGTGCATCTACGCTGGTGAGTGAGGCTTTCTAAGAGCACAGGAATACCAGCTTGTAGGTAATCAGGCTTTATTAGTTTCATAGTTGCCAAATAGCTTATTTAAATAAGTATGTCTTAGAAAAATGAGCTCCACAGTTGAAAGAGGTGATGAGATATGAGATGAGCTCTCGTTCCTCTAAGGCCTTGTTCTTTCATCCTACATTTTGCTGTCCTTGAAAGCTATAGATGTCCTTTTTCTCTAGTTGCTATGCACTCTTTTACTAAAAGATGAGATGTGAAATGCAGGCATTATTCCAGAGGCTAAGATATTATCTTGCAACTTATGCTTAGCATATTTGAAGAAGAGGCATTTGAACTGGTACTGTATTGAACTTGAACTAGACTTAATACAGACTCAGAGTAGAAAACGCAGTTCAGATTTTTTGTGATCACAGAAGCATATATTAATGAAAAGGAATGTTTTAAAATACTCTACATGTTGACATTTTGCATGAGCTATTGAACTTATCCTCAGATACAGCAAAACTACTGCATTAAGGCATAGAAGGCTTATATGACTAAGGTGGATGCAAGTGCACGCTTCTAACCAAAAGATGTGTAACTAAGGGTGGAAAATGTAAGCTCTTTCCTCTGTCCATCTGTCTGTCTTTGCTTTTTTTTCAGGATTTTGCTTCAAATACTTAACGATAAAAGTTTGTCAACTTCTTATTTACCTGTCTCCTGGAAGCATTTGCATATATGTCATTTTTAGCATTTGTCTACGGACAATGTATAGATATGAGGATTGATAGGACATGCTTTTTGAGAGTTAGAAATTCAGATTTTGATAGTTTTTCTGTTTTCTTGGAAGACAAAAGCTATTTTAATGCATTTAATTCCTTCTGTAAATATTCGCTATTTAGATCAAAAGGAGCAGCAATCAGACTATGCATGGATTGTGTTTTTGTAGTCTGCTCTGAGAGTGTTTCAGGATGGTCCTTGTCCTTTTGATGGGTTGTGGTAGTAAGTCTGTGAATATTTGCTGGCCTGCCTTAGTACAGCAGGTAAGGGGAGTTCTGAAACTATTCCCAGCTCTGTAGTATTTTTCAGAAAAGCTTTTTTCCCGTGGTAGCTGTTCTTCTATGAGCATTCAAAATTAAAGCATTGTTTTACCTGACTGGATAATCACTTAAAGCAGTTTATCAAAAATTACTCTAAGGTGCTTTTAACCTAGAATGCCTTAAACATATTGTTCAAAGTATCTTGTGATTTCCTCAGTATTGATTTTCAATCTTTGGATCACAGGTTAGCAGAGCTATTTTTTTAGGACATGTTTGTCTTAGATGTGGAACTGTGGCACAAGAAGTTCAAGACAGTAGAAAATCTGTCCAGCTCACCATATGTTAGAGGCAAGCCAAGTCTACCATAATCCTGGTATTGCCCTGTTGAGCCTTGGGATTGGGTGGAAATGAAACAATAGTTTCTTACAACAGTGGTATGTAGACTGAAAACTGGTTATGAGAAGAGAATTAATTATGATAATCAGAATAGCAATAGTAATGCTAAATAAAGTTGAGTTAGAAAAAAATAGACCTGACCCTTGACACCTTAAAATAAGCTGCTTGAATTACTCTTTTGAAGGACAAAGAAAATAGTACCCCTTGAGTGTCTACATTAAGGCTGCAAAATGTGGTCTGAAAACTAGGGTGACATATTAAAAATGTGTATTTGTGTACACAGTAAAGATGCTTGCAGACCTTCATCGCAAAGATTTAGTTTTACTACAGAAAAAAAAAACAAGAAAAAACCCAAACACAAAACCCCAGTGTTTTCTCTTCAGGTATTCAGTGTGAGAAAGCACAGGGATCAGAAGAGATGTTGAAGTTCCTATGCTGCTGCTGTTTTACTGCAATGAAGAACATGAAAGCTCATGCTTCCCCAATGCTTTGAATGTGAGAAGTAGCACTGATGCCAGCTAGAGCTGGTCTTTGTGGCTTCTCTTGTTTTTGTACTGCAGGAAGGAAGGAAGTAAGTTTGGTTTTAGCTTCAGGTTCCTCAGAAGTGCCATCTCCCCAGCCAGGTTTAGTACAGGCTTCCAGAAGCTCTTACTGAGGACATTGCTTAAGCAAGGGCTGAACACAAATGAGCATCTCCTGAAAGAAATGAAGTTTCTCTTATGCTTCAATTTGTTTAGTAACTCTTTTGTGCTAGTTAGGTAAAACTTAAGTATATGGTTCTATGAAAACAATTGGACATTTTTTTTCTTGATCCCAGTAAAACCTTGGCCTAAACGTTATTTCATTTGGTTAATAGCTCCTTGCTTTTATTCGTGGACTGATCTTTTTTACTGAGTTTGAAATCATTTTGATGTGTATGTGACAGTCTTTTGCTAAATCATGTTGCCAAACCATAGTTTATTGGTACTTAATGCTTTAAATATTGAAAATTTTCCTTCTAAAGCCATAACCTAAATATGGGGAGAATTCATGTGGAGCTGCTTCTAGAAGTTTTAGTCATGCCTTATTCATTTCCTGGTTCATATTTTGTAGTTCTCTCTTTTATGATCTTACAATAAATAATTCTTTAGAATTTCGGGGATTTGGCGGCACACAGTCCTGACTCTTGTCCTCAGAATCAGTAACATACCTCTTTTGCTGGTTTCCTGTCTTTGCTGTTGATCAGTTTAGATTTTGTCTCTTGGTTTTTCCAGTAGTCGCTGCAAACTTGCCTTATTACAAAGAGATTGGTAAAAGATCTATAGGCCATTGGTAAAATCACCAATTAGTTAACAGGTAAATGCTTGTTTCAAAGCTATGACCAGAAAAATTGGAAGGAGGATATGAATGCCTGCTTTGAAGTCTGGGAGAACCTTCCTTGACGGTGTAATACTTCAGCGTGTGTTTCCAGAACAGAATGGCTCTTTAGGCTTGGAGTTAAAATTCAAGTGAGTTAGTGTGCACAAAGTATAAATTGTCAAAGTGTAGTAGATTTTAAGTTAGAAAACCTTTCTGCCTATTTTTGAGTTCTTCTGGAAAGAAGACTGTTTTAGGTCTTTGGTGAAATGCTTGATAGTCTTGATTCAACTATAACAGATTGTTTGATCACCAAGTATAAACATGGTTACATATCGGGAAGAAAACACTTGATTTTTTTTTTTTTACTGCAAATACTTCTACATTGGACAAGATGTTTCCAGTATGAAAATCTCACAACTAGACAATTCTCATTTTTATCTGGAGGCAGCCATAGGTTGTATTTGGTGGAGACAGATATATGTATCCCTCTATCTCTGTCAAGTCTTTGATTACCATGTTCCTGATGAAAATAGTAAATGAATTATTTTATGTGAGGTGTGCTGAAAACCAAACATGGTTGATCTGTTCTCTAATTTTGTCTATACTGAGCAACACAGTCAAGTAGATCACACTGCTGCTTTTGAAAGTGCAATTCCAGAAGAGCGAGTACAGCATAAATTCTACTTTGTTGTCTTGTACCTTGGAAATAAGCCTTTCTCATGCTTCATTTGCAGGACATAGAATGTGGATAATGTTGCTGTTAGCAATGATAGATTTGGTTTCCTCTTTGAATTCATGCTCCATGTCTTAATTAAAATCTTGTGGAATTTTTGCCTCCATACTGAATTTGAGTTGGCATTTGGAGGCATGAAATGTTAACGTCTTCCTGCTCAATCAATCCGTTGAGAAGACACTGCTAAAAAGTTAATAAAAATTGAGGGGGAAGGAAGGGAGCCCCAGTCTTCACTCTCTGAAACATTTGTATGCTGAAATAGGTATTTAAGGAATATTTTTAGCTCTGTGTACAACTCTTGAGACTTCAATTGTATAATGACGCTATCATGATGAAAGAGATAATAAGGGAGAATATTTGGGAAGAACTAAAGTTACGGGGATGGAAACTACAGATAGAGGCATACGCAGGAAACAAGGCTTCTTTCCTCTCTACAGAGCAGCTTTCAATTTGACAAGTTCATGAGGGATGGTTCAAAAAATTTTCAGAGACTGAAGATGTGCTGTTTCCTTATATTAAATCTATTCATTGCAAATCATTCACCAAAAGTCTTTAAACTTCCTGTGCTTTAAAAAAGAGACTTGTAGCTGGGCAAGAGGAGTCACCTTAGGTTCAGGTGATTTCTGTCATTGTGATGAAAGTATTAGATATCTTAAGTTTCTTATTCCTTATTTTAGGCTCTGTATAGGATTTTAATATTTAATAAATGAGTTTTCTGAGTATTCCTCAGTCCAGAGCTTTGAAACTTGAGCAGAATTAATTTTTCTTGCAACTTCTCCTTGATGACTGTGGCGTGCTGCGGTTATCGGTTGTTAAAACTGAGAGTAGGATGATGGTGCCACTCAATGTCAAAGCAGCGTAGAAAAGGAGGGGCATGATTATACTGTTTTCCTAATAATTTTCTATTTTCTTTTCAAAGAATTTAAGCAAGTGAGAAAGTGTTCATCCTATCTGTATAACAGGTGTTCCGGAAAGAAGTAGCATGTTACTGCTAGCAGTGACTTTTTCATGTGCATTAAAATACAGCTGTTAATCATAGAATTAATTATATGATCATATATTGAGGGTTGGTGGGTTTTTGTCAAGGCCAAGCGATGCAGCTTTCCTAGCTTCTCATCATGATCCCTAACGCTGGCTGGGTAAAAAACAGTGCACTGGCTAATTTGAGCTGTTTTGTAACAGGACAAATGTACCCACGTTTTCATGAATGTTGAAGGATATAAATATCTTTGATAACACTGCCATATCTTGCTGAAATTCAGCAAATCTAGAAGTTTTTTGTTGAGGAGGAACAGGAGTGAACATTTTTGTTTTACCTGATATTGCATAATACTTTCCTTGCATAATTATGGATTTTGGAACAAAGTCTGTTACATATGCAAGGAAATGGTTCCGTAATTATACTAATGTTTGCATAATTAACAAGCTGCTTGCCAATTTTAACTGACAAATTCCAAGTCGCTTTTGCATGAGAGGAAAAAAAACATTAAAAAATCGTAACTTCTGTTAGTTTTTCCTTTCATACTTTTTACAGGTGTTGAAACTATTTCTTTCTAATTTGCAAGTAAATTTATGTATTTTTTTTTTTTTGATAGGCAGTGCTGTAGAGAGTAGAAGGGCTGGCTTCCTCCACCCATGCTCTGGGGCTGTTTTGGAGGCTGCCCTCAAGTGCTGCCAACTTATCTCAGTTCTTACTTGTGAGATCCCCTCCTGCTGCTGCCGCGGTTTTGGGCAGCTCCTCAGAAGTGACTGCCAATAGCACCAATTTCTTCCAACTGGTGCAGTGTGCACAAATGGGGGCTGAGGAAAGACCACCAGAACTTATTTCTACTTGTGACCTAAGGCAAGGCTTGAACTCCAGTTTCCGTTGAAAAATGGCAAGTGTGCCATTGGCCTTCTGTGACGTTCAGCTGCACGGATTTAATGCTTCACATTGCTACTGAGTAAAATGTTGTCTAACCATAAGCTGAAAACACTTAGTAATTTTAAGATCCTGAAATGAAAAGGTCATAATAAAAACATGAAAGAGAATAGTTGAGGTGACACTTACAAAGTGAAAACAAAAGTGTGTGTATGTCTGTATATATATGTATTTATTATTCCAATTTCTAAGTGGCCTTGTGTGTTTTCCTCACAGTATCTACTTGTATTTAATGCATAACTGTTTGTATTAAAATGCCCATATGCAACATTCTCTCACTTCCATTTAAAAACTGCGAATCACAACAAAAATGCTATAAGAACATCTAAGGTAGATAATTAAAGTATAATTAAGTTTAAATGCCTTAGTGAAGGAGTATAAAAATATTTAAATTCAACAGGCTAGTACATTTGCAGTTTTCTTTTATTAGGTGTGAAATCTAAGAATCCCCTGCCAACTCTTGAGGGCTCAATCCAGAATGTTGAATTGAAGTACTGCAGCACATCATTGGTCAAATGTGCCTCTGGGACCGTGGGATCAATAAAAATTTGTGCCAAAGCCCCAGGTATGTGCAGCTGGACCATGTAAAACTTTATTGCCTGTATAGGAGAATTGGCCTTGCTTTTTACAAGGAAAGTTACTGAAACAAGAATTTACTCATTGTTCCTATGAATCAGAGAGGGGTTTTTTGTATTCTGTTTTGGGGTTTTTTATTATTATTGTTAAGTGTGCCAGGATGATCCAGTCTGGCCTGAATATAGTCAATTTTTACACTGAATGAAAAAAAAGATTTATTTTTTTTTTCTGAGACAAATATTCATCTAAAAGCACTGAAGAAACTGGAATAACTGCATTTTTCATATAATGGAATATTTGTTTTGCTTAATTTGTAGCATGACTTTGATGTATGCTGTTTATTGTTTAATGTCTCATTTTCCATTAATGCTACGAGTATGTTTTTTACTTGTGAAGCTTTTGAGGGCTCTGAGATAAATAGTTTTTAAATTTCTGTAATAGAGTTTTTCTTGAACAGCATGCAGGAAACTTTCCAATCGGTGTCTATTACCTCTTCATATGTAAGGATAGCTAATGTCAAGAACAATAAATAGTAGAGTATTTAACTCTAAACTGAGTTCATGGTGATTTTAAAAGATACTGTTTTGTAAAGTTAGGATGGAAATGTCTATTTTAAATAGAATTGATTACTTTGTTTGAAATCTGGATGTGAAGACATTTACAAGATAACATTAAGGAAGTTGTTTAATTGTTTATGTGAGATTGCTCTTCCTATTTCCTCTTTTAATTCTGTATTTTCAATGTTAATAGCTGTTCTCTTTGGACTAGTGAATGTTTGTGTTGTAAATTCATCTTTATACAATAAAAACTGTAAGGAATCTAATCTTTATCTTAGGTGATGGTGGAAAAGAGAAGCTGATTCCTTTAATTCAAGGCCCTTCTGACACCAGAGACTTACACAGCAGTAAATGGCTCAATGAAAGCAGAAAGCCAGAATCTCTCTTAGCTCCAGATTTGGTAGCCTTTACAGTCCAAATTCCACAGTATATGGACTACTGCCATAATTCTGGTAAGTGCAAAACTCTTGTTAAGCTGATATCGCATTACGTTTTTCCTGTCCAATGTAACTTTCAAAAGAGGGGCTTGATATAAAATGTGCTAAATGCCAAAGTATCTTTTTCACTTACTACACACAATACAGCTTTACTTTAGCTCACTGTGAGACACAGAAACTAAAAGCAGCATTTTGATGTGTTCCTTCTTCAATAAGGAGTGTGTCACTAATGTTGGTTGCCTTTTAAGTTAATTGTACAGAACGTTTTGTCAACTTTTTTTGGCACAGGATCCATGTTGAAAATATTGGATTTTTTCTTTCTTTCTTTTATCTATTGGGTTGAGCTGCTTACATAGAAGTTGACGTACTGAATTCAAAATGGAATCATATAAATTTGCAGCATAATTTATAATTAAGAATCTGTTTATCATAAAAGTTGTTAAAAATAAGGATTTTTTTTTTTAAAAAAACTTGCTACAGAGCACATGTTTGACATCATCAAACTTGGTGTTGTGGTGGATTTAAATGAGAAACAAGTTAATATTTTCAGAGAGTTGCTTGGATAAATTTAAGGGTGCTATTGACTTACTGAACATAAATACTGTTTTATTTTTACCTGACATCCTTATGGTTTCTGTGGGCTTTAGACAACACTGACAATTTTGAAATGTATCTAGTTTAAAGTAACTGTAATATAGTTTCTGAAATACACATGGATCTAGGTTTTGCTGTCAGTATGGTGCATTCTAAAAATCATGCTTTCGTGTTTTCAAAATTTTATCCTGTTGCCATACCAAAAGTGGAATCAAACAGGGGGAAAAAAAGAACCCAAAGAGCATTTAGTTTAAGGAAAATAACATAATTAGCTGATCCCAATATTACGAAACACAAAAGTAAACTGAAAAGTGTGCTTTTTTACTCTATTTTTTTCATGTGTAATGGTTGTTGCATGTCATTAGTCTGAAAAGTTACAGTTAATTTATTACTGTCTTTGTAATTTTTATGTGCATATGTAAGCAACTTTTGATTCTTATGCAAAGTAAATATTTGTAAGTGCTGTGCACGCCAGCAGTTGTTAGGTTATTTTTTCAGTAACTGTACTTGTATGTTTCTTGGAGAGCATCATGTTGGAAATATTTACTGCAGTATTTTTATAAAAATTATCTTAAGTTCTTGCCCCTGAATCGGGAATTGCTTTTTGGCAGTCTTTTAACAGTCTCTTAATTATTCAGATCCATTTAAAAAAAAAATTAAAATCTTTTGCACCTGTTGTCTCACTTCAGTAGCTTTTAAATGTTCAAAATATTATTTATTGCTGTTCTTGATCATTGCATTGAGGATCTTTTCAGTTTAATTTTCTGATTTTTGTCTTATAATAGTAATTGCATTTTAAAGGACCTGTGCATGCTTACTTACAATATAGAATTATAGGTTTTGTTACAGGTCACAGTGATCACACACACTTTAGCTCATCAGTATTATGTAGTAGGGATTACTTTTTAGGTTGTGACTGAAGATGCCTACAAGAATTAAGGCACTGACTAATGAAGTGCCAGCCAAACTCACAGGCAAGGACTTTGAGAGGCAGGAAACTGGTTTGTAATAGACAAGTGTCTGTGATACCCCTTTTATAGATGACTGACGATACATCTAAAGTGCTAAGATTTGTAGAATTGAAAATTTACTGTACACACCCCGCAGTGCCTGGCTCTGTGTACTCAGTCATAGTCACTAACCTGATATGAAGACTTTATCTCTGCTTCTCTAGATCTGTAAGGTGGCACCTGCGACTGATGACAAATAAGAGGGAAAAGCTGACTGTTGTGTTAAAGCTTTGGTCCTAGTAAGCATGAAGAGTAGAGTACTGCAGGTTTTTTTTAATATAAACTAAACTAGGAAACATGAATGTTTAAATTGTCTCAGGTTCTATACAAAGGATGAGGGACTTTGTTAAAGCCTTTGCTTTCATACTTTTGCTGAAGGAACTGAGGCAGTTGGTTATAGGAGACATGATTATCCTTTTCACTATGACCGTGAGAGGGAGAAACAAGAAGTGATGTGAGAGCATAAAAAGGCCTTTCTTGTCAGTCGCAGTCACTCCTGGGAATTAAGAAAGCTATACTAGATAATTTGACAGCAAATTCAACTTACGCCTCAGGGGAATAAAAAGGTTGTTTAAAGCTGTGCTAATGGAGATGATTGTGCAGTACTGAAGTTGTGCTATTCAAGCAGTTTATCCTAACAATGTTAGATATGATATTCTGGAGTAGGAATTTGAACTACAGAGAAGTGTGAAGAGAATAGTGCAATCTGCTTGTAGAAAGAGTGAAAAAAAGCTCTCCAGGAGAGAAGAGTCTTCTAGAATTGTTCAGTGTTATCAGATTGCTGGAGATAAGGCCAGGGTTGGCCAAGTCTTCTAACTCTACAAAGTGCATATACAATATAGCTGTACAGCTGATGCTTACAAAATACACACATGATTTCGCAAAAGATCTGAAGTGGACTGCAGTTCCAGCTTGGTGGGACTGGATAACTTCAGGTAAACTCAGTTAACTTCTCCACATATACAAGGATTCAGAAAACTTTGCAAGCTGTCAGTGGGAGCTCCTGGTCACACAGTGGGGCAGGACATTGGAGCTCTACAAAGCTAAAAAGCTGCAACTTAGCCACCTCTGTTAAGAACAGAATGATAGCATATCTTTTTGTGTGTAAAACCAAGAGAAGCAGTTGCTAGGGAATTTCTGGGTACTCTAGAAGAGTCTTGGAATACAGCACAATGCCTGTGCAAGTGACTTCTAAAAATTATTTGCTTATATAAAAATTAGTCAAGGAAGACTAATTAATTTGTTATGCATCAGTGAAGTTGAGTGGAAAACAAATCGGTCTGAAATCCAAGCAGTTTTTTGGATATAAAATGCCAAGGAGGAGGTTGTGCAAATGGCACAAGGTTCTTGAATAAATCAGGGTGTATTTACCTAGAGAACACATAGGGGACCTTTCTTCTTCCTCCTCTCCGTGTCAAGTCAGCAGCTGTCTGCTGTCTCATACCACTTGAATTGTGTGATCCTGGGTGACCAGGATGGTTGTGCAGCTTCCTTTTGCTACTTGTCTGTAGGTGGCCATACAGTGATTGAGGGTGTATTTACAATTTGAATGATAAAGCATTTTACACTAGTATTGTATTTCTTGTTATTTCACTTGTTGCTGCTAAGAGAAAGGGGGAAAAAAATTACAGTTCCAGTAGTACCATACTGCATTGGTAATAACCAGGGAAAGCAAAAACTCTGTAAAATGTAATTCCAAAAAGGGCAGCATTAAAGTGTGTGATGTGTAGCATGTACAGGCAGAGTAATTATTATGAGTAACAAGTACATATACTGGTGATTGCTTAGAGTATTTTACAGTTTGATGCACAAAGTGTCATTAGCACAGTGAAAAACTGATCCATGTATGGCAGAGAAAGTATTTAGGGACACAGAATATAAATAGGGTTTTGTTTAGTCTTCAAATACAAGTCTACAAGGTGGTGCTTGTAATTTTGGATATTTTAGTTGTATGATAAACTGCCTCAGGTATCTCTGTATTAAAATCAGTGGATATACTTCCCAGTCTTTATCTAAACTGCAGAATATAAAATAAATATGAGAGAGGAGATTATTCCCTTACCCCGGGGCTTGGGAAGGTCTTCTTACTGCTTCTCTGAAGTAACCCTGGCTTTATTAACCCTGGGAGCAAGCTGCAGGCCTTGTTTGTTTCACCTGGCCTTTGAGAGAAATGGGGGATTTCCAACTGAATGCTGGCGTTTAGTGTTTAATTATGAGCAGCTGTTGAATAGATGAGGTGAGCTGATTAAGCTCTATTTGGTTTGCCATATTGAATAATTGGGAGTGCGTGCACAGCCGCTGTATGGAGAGCTTTATTGCATATAAATCAAGAGGAAGTAAAACAAAAAGTACAATTAATAAAGTTTTCTTTGAGATCAGCTTAAGTATTCAGTAATGCAGCAGTGAAATAAGGGAGCAAGCAAAAGTACCTGTATTAATATCATGCTCATGTGTAGTAAATTGATACACCCAGTGGAGCAAAGTGAGAGTAAGAAAGCTTCTCCAGTTTGTGAAAGCTGCATGAGGGCTGAAGAGCAAATATTCAGCCTTGTAAAAGTTGGTGATTTCTCGTTGAAATTATATTTTTCTTAAACTTTCAAAGATTTTTGGGTTCTTTTTTTCTCCCCATCAATATTTTTTAAGTCTAGATAAGACTCCCCGTTCCCCTCAATAGAGAAAGATTAATTTGTGAAGTAAAAATATCTTTAAGACTGACGAAGTCCTATCTTCAAACATGAAAAAGTGTCATAAATGTACCAGCAGGAACATTATTTTTTTTCCTGTCATAAACCGGCTGATTTTATCTGTTAGAACTTATTTGAAAGGAGGTGAGAGATTTTGTGTATGTTTGTTTTTATGCATGCACATCTATGTATGCCCCCAGCTTCCCCTTTCTTGCAGTTTAAAAAGCCTATCTGACATGCTTTTTTATTTATTTTTGACTACTTGAACTGGGAATACTGCAAAGTCTGGATTTTAGAGCTGGAATAATGATATTTTTAAAGTTCTCAGTTCTAATCTGAGTGCTTGTGCTAGTAAATAAAAAAACTTGCAAAAAAGTATTTTGGAAAGATTTGACAAAATGAATCAGTAAAAACGCATAATATGTTGGAATAATTAAAGACAATTCACATTTGTGGTTTGGGCATAAATGTGTAAAAATTATACCCATCTATCTTATTACATTTCCTTTCCTCTCCCTGAGGATTTCACTATGTACTTTATCTGTAATTGTTGCCAGTTTTCTATCAAGTTCCCACTGGGCTTCTGGTGCAAAAAATCTTATCCTCTCGATGACAGAGCTTGCCTGAATGATTTCATGCTCTTAGCATTTTTGTTCACGGGAATTAGGGGCAGAATGTAACTGCAGCTGAACATAGCATCTATTTTTGTAATTTTGAAGTTTAGACTCTGTTATTGGAACTAAATGAAGAGATGCAGGTGTTCTCCAGTTCAAGTCCTTTGGGGTTTTTTGATGGTGGATGCTTGAAAAGAAAATGCATGTGTTTCCAGAGTCAAACAGCAGCTGTGGACAAGGATTTATGTTTTTCTCAGAACTTTGGGATTTCAAAATGTTACATTTAATCACATGCACAGAAAGGAGAGCAAATGTTAAAGATGTTACATATAAAACTAGGAGACTGATCTTTTTACCATACCAGCTAGTTGTGGGAATAGAGGAACAAAGTGATCTTTAATCTTAATATGAACAATTTCAGAAGGATTATGATAGTTGCCAGGACTCTGGTCTTTTGAGAACTGTGCTCTTGCAGCACACAACATTTATATCCTCTTAATTGCTTTTAAAATCTGACTTATTCTCATATTTTGCCTTGGAAAAACATGAATGCTAATGGTATGAGTTACTGAAAACACAGTATTCATGTAGTGCTTATGTTAGAGTAGGGAGAATTTAAATGCAGATAAGTGTACATTTTTAGAAGAATTTTTCTAGTAATGTCCTGTAGGTTTCAAAATTGGATTAAAAATAGTAGTTCAACTGCCTGAACTGTGAGGCTAAATTTAGATTTTTTTCAAGTTATAAAACTTGTGAGCAGAAGTATTTTGTGGTAATGCACTTTCTCCCTCACTTTCTGTCATGATTTTGAAATTGGCTGTTTGTAGTAAAGAAAATGTGTGACATCTTTTAATTTTATCAGAAGTTGAAGTGGGGGCAGCAGATGGTACTGCTGAGTGGTGAGAGAGGATGGGGTAAGGAAGAGCAGTTTGGTAATAGTGCTAGATCAAGTTAGCTAATACCTATCTGAGACAGTAAAAGCTTCTTTTTTGAATGAATTTTTGAATGAATTCTTTTTTGAGTTTTGAATTTAATTTTGTACATTTAGCAGCTTGTGTGTGCTCAGTCCTCCCTCATGACCCTCGCAGCTCAGTACATTGTGCGCTGCAGCCAGGTTTAGGCATCAAGTGTTTTTCCAGACCTGAATCACCTCTGTATCTGCTGTCTTACGAAGATCCAGCACTTACTACTTTTTCTAAGAGGGAAGTAAGCTTGTCCTCAAGCTCTATCTGTTCCTCTACTGGCTCCAGTTATATATTTCATGTCCATAGGAGTAGCATCAGGGAGGGCCGTACTACCCAGTGCTAACTAGATTAACATTATTTCCAGTGGGTTGCGTAACTCTGGCAACTGGCAGTGAGTTCTGGTTATAGAAAGGTAATTGTGCAATGCAGGAATAAGGCAGCTTGTTCGACTTTCCATCAAGTAATTCTGCAAATCCTCTTGAGGCAAGAGGTGTTTTCATCTCTCTGCATATGTTGCATTTAGTTTCTCTCAATATGCCGTAAATCTTTCAGCAATACACATACCCTAGAATTCTGAAATTGTGACTAAATAGGATCCTGAGTTTTGTAAAATGTTACTTGAAAAACTAATTAATGTATAATGTATAATATATAGTATATAGTGTATAATATATAGTATATAATATGTATTTTAAAGCTACACTCTGTCCTATCAGTTGTTAGGAAGTCAGCCTGTGTAGTTAAGTTCCCTGAAAATATTTCCATTTTTCTTTCAAGCCTGACTGACTTTGAGATTCAGCTGCACTATGGAAGTCAAGAGTCGTATCTTTAGCCAAAGAAGTGCTTTTGCCATTTTCCGATTTCCTTTTCTTAACAGTATCGCTGAAGAGTTTGGTAATATGGCAAAATAATATCAAAACTTGAGCAATGAGGATGGGGACTCAAGTCCAAATAGCAGGAGCCTGAGACATTGCACTAGGAAATGTGTTGAGTGAAGGATTTGGAAAGCCTGATTCTCCTCTGGGTTTATACCTTTTTCTTTAGAAAGTTGTTGCCTGACTTTCTCTTTGAACTCAGGATAAGTGTTCCGCCTATAGGTAATGTAGTTGATCGTGTAGTTCTTGGGATGGGAGTTTGTGCCTTAGTGCTGGCAACTGAAGATTTGATCTCTTGAGTGGTGAGTAATACGGTTATGCAGGCTTGACAGTGCATCAAGGAAATCTCACCTTGTCTCTAAACAGAGCATAACCTAGAACATTCTGTCAAAGTAACTGAAAGAAAAAAGTTGTTAAAAAAGCCTTCTTTTTTTAACCTTTTAACTCATTGAATGAGTAAAAGGGAATGGCAGATTTGAGATTATTTCAGCTACCTTTATTTTGTGTGCATGCATGTGTGTTCCATAGGATTTCTGTTTACTTATAATCTGGCAGTATCAAAGTGTTTCATATGGCCACCAAAGTTGTGTTTACCACTTCTGGTATGGAAAAAAAAATAATCTAAATGTGGGGTCACATGATAACTTCTATTTCCATGACACTGTAAGATAATGTATCTGTGCTTCATGTATTTATGAAAATTCCTTTTACCTTTTCCACTTGTGGCATCTGGAAAAGCATTGTTCAGCAAGGTGACTAGACACTTACTGATGGTGCAGAGTTTTGGAAATGTGACAGGCATATGCTTTCAGCAATTGCTGATGCATAGCTTTGGACATGGAAATCTGTTTTTAATTGAGAAAATATATGTTGGCCAACATATTGGGATAGCTCCTACTCATTTTGAAAAAATGCCATGGGATCTTGAACTTCCATTTGGACGCTTCCCAGACATGGGCATAAGGGACTGTGGCTGTTTACTTTCAAATGGTGTTTAAACTGTTTCCAGGTTTTATAACTGAATTATATTGCTCTCACTACTGCTTTGGTGATGTAAATGATTCATATGATGTGGCTATGTTTTTGCAGTGAAATGCTGAATAGATATAATGGAAAACTGGTAGACTTTTGGCAGTAAAATATAAAGGCATTTTAATAAGGTCAGTTTTTGTTTTAAAATTTTAGTAACAAAAGATTAAATAACTTATTACTGAACAGAAATGTAGCACAGTTTATGAGAAATGACATTAAATGAAGTATCTCCATTACTTTTAATGTGGAAATTATTATTAAATATGTATTTGTTTCTAAATATTTTTCCTCCTCAGTAATTTTCATGGTTCAACTCTGTAGTAGGTTGAAAAGAAGCTACAGGTCACTCCAAAGATTTCAATGTTCACATCATAATACACACAAATGTTACTGACAATTTCATTTATCTGCTTCATGATGCAGTCCTAAATACACAGACTGAGGGTTCAACCACGTTGTCTCCTTCCAACCGAACATTACTGTCCTGAATCTCCCAGAGATGTTTCTTTCCATGACATTACAAATAGCAATTTGTGATCACAAAATAAAGTTGTGCCATTACCAAGTGACTAATTAGTTAGTTTTATGTAGAAAGCAGCTGTTCACAGCCAGGATTAGACGAAGCTGGTTAGAGTCTTGGCAGTATATTGATTTTTTTAAATTCAGCTAGATAACCCCAATGATGAGCCCCAAGCAAGGCATATTCTTATAACTTATATTCTTAACCAAACTGAAAATGTCTTTAGACAGATTATCTTTAAGATGTTCAACCTCATAAACATGTAAATAAGTTTAACTTTCTTCATGTGCTGTGAAGCTTCTGAAAATCAATTTGTATTTTATCAAAAAATCTGCAAACTGTATAGAAATCAGTACTGAAGGAATATTTAGTCACTTTTAGACCATTTAATAACTTCTGTGCTGTATGAGCTGATTTCATTTTACTTTTAGACATGCACTGAAGTAGAACCAATATGTGCAAGATACTGATACATGTACTTGTTGTCTGAGGTGGCAGAAATACTTAAAATTGATCTGAGGAAAGCAATGCAGTGTGTAACTTTTGAGTTCTATTTAATAGCTACAATTACCCTAATTATATAATGTGAGTGTTTAATATTGAGTACCTCTGCAGGACCAATTTCAAAATACAGCAACTTCTAGAACAAATACTGTATGTCTGAGGTATTGTGACATTCTCAGTATCACAGAATCTTAGGAGTCGGAAGGGACCT
>NW_010191713.1:0-3763 GCF_000695765.1 Mesitornis unicolor | reverse complement strand
TGTGATGAGGAGCTGTGAGAAGCCTCATATGAAGACCTCCCCCGTGCACCCTCTGCCTATACCTTGCTGATTCTGAGGTTACTTCCTGGTGTGACCTGGGTGCTGTCTCATCCCTGCAGCCTGGCCTGGTGGTTGCCAGACTCTGGCTAACCTGGTCACTACTGTGGCACCCACTCCACTGTCCTCACTCACGTCCACACCTGTCTTGCTGACAGCCGTGGTACCTGGTGTGCCTCCTCCTCCTGAGCGTTTTAGCTCTTCTGCTCGCCTGCACCTGGAAGGGGCAGAGCCGTGTTGGGGAGGTAAAGCTCAGAATCACACGGGGATGTTATTGCTGCAGCATCTTCCCCAGTCAGTTTTTCAGAGGAGTGGAATACATAAACACTCAGTCTGATGCACATGTTTTTGAAAAGACAGAAGGAAAAGAGGTATGTGGAGGCATGTGTGTTATTCAGTGTCTGTATGCATGCAACTTTGTGATGCGATTAATGTGTGAATTAGTTGAAATGAAGACACATTCACG
This sequence comes from Mesitornis unicolor, assembly GCF_000695765.1. Taxonomy (NCBI): domain Eukaryota; kingdom Metazoa; phylum Chordata; class Aves; order Mesitornithiformes; family Mesitornithidae; genus Mesitornis; species Mesitornis unicolor. The sequence goes on along the minus strand of NW_010191713.1, from coordinate 3,240 downwards.
AGTTTCCAGCTCCTTAGTTCAGACTTTCTCTTGCATTGTACACAGTTGCAGAAGTCCCATGGACTTCAACTTAAACTTGCCTGCCACATGTGAACAAAGGCTTTTTTAGCTCAGCATAACCTTGCTCTTTAATACACAAGTCTCACTTATGAATCCTGAAACAAATTGCAGAGTTTTTATTAGGTTGGATTATTTGCCTGGAAATATTCCAACTTGGTCTGTGTTCTCATGAAATAAATCATATTCTCCAGCATGCAGGAAACACAGGAGGACATCCAGTAATTTGTAGAGAAATACTGCAGTGTTTTCATAGGAAAGTGTTTTAAAGGTGTCTGGGAATTGCAGACCAGCAATGCAAGAAATGGTACAATGAAAGGGCGTATTACTTCCAGTCACAAGCTGTGTTCTCCAGGGCTCAGTTTTGGGGACAGTCCCATTTAACATCTTTTTCAATGATCTGGATGAGAGGGTTGAGTGCTCCCTCAGCAAGTTTACAGACGACACCAAACTGAGTGGGAGTGTTGATCTGCTCAAGGGTAGGAAGGCTCTGCAGAGGGACCTGGATAGGTTGGATTGATGGGTTGAGGTCAGTTGGATGAGGTTAACAAGGCCAAGTGGTGGGTCCTGCACTTGGGTCTCAACAACTCCATGCTGTGCTATAGGCTTGGGGATGATTGGCTGGAGGGCTGCCTGTAAGAGAAGGACCTGGGGTGCTGCTTGACAGCTGACTGAACATGAGCCAGCAGTGTGCCCAGGTGGCCAAGAAGGCCAACAGCATCCTGGCTTGTATCAGGAATAGTGTGGCCAGCAGGAGTAGGGAAATGATTGTCCCACTGTACTTGGCACTGGTGAGGCCACACCTTGAGTACTGTGTTCAGTTTTGGATCCCTCACTGCAAGAAGGACATGGAGGCACTGAAGCGTGTCCAGAGAAAGCAAAGCTGGTGAGGGGTCTGGAGAACAAGTCTTATGAGGAGCGGCTGAGGGAGCTGTGGTTATTTAGTCTGGAGTAAAGGAGACTGAAAGGAGACCTTATCACTCTGTACAACCACCTGAAAAGATATTGTAGAGGTGTGGGTGTTGGTCTCTTCTTCCATGTAACTAGTGAGAGGAGAAGAGGAAATGGCCTCAAGCTGCACCAGAGGAGGTTTAGATTGGATGTTAGGAAAAATTTCTTTACTGAAAGAGTACAGGAACAGGCTGCCCAGAGAGGTGGTGGAGTCACCATTCCTGGAGGTGTTCAAGAAGCCTGTGGATGTGGTGCTTTGGGACATGGTTTAGTTGCATGGTGGTGTTAGATTGATGGTTGGACTTGATGTACCTAGAGGTCTCTTCCAACATTAATGATTCTGATTCTACTGCATATCAGACCTGAAATGCACCACTAGAACCTGGTTACAACTTTCACTGCTGAAAGACACTTTTGGGTTAGAGAACTATATTTATTCAGAATAAAGCATGTTGATGGTGCTAATGCATAATTTTTAATTGATGTAATTAGTTATTGCATAATATAAAATATTGTATTATTTTATGTACTAGTCACAAAGGCACATGAAATTCATTATGTATCAGAGTGTCTTTTAAAAAAATTAATTGAAGTTTAACAGGCCACTCATATCCTCTATAAATCACCTCTTGAAAGATACTTTTGATCAGAGATAAACCTACAGGAACATATTCTCAGGCAATCACTTTGTACACACGTAGGCAGCAATACTGTCCCAGGATGGGTTTTGCAGTAATTCCTGCCTGCCTCAGCTCTAGGAGATATGAGGCAATGTGATGTACAGCCAAAGCAGCTGCATCTCTGATTTAACACTCCAGGCTATGCAGGTATGTCCCTGCTGCAGGTGTGGGATAAACCCTTGGGTGTGCTTGGAAAAGGTGGCCTGGAAGCATCTGTCTTAGCTCTGCTCTGAATCAAACCCAATGAACTGTGCTCCACAAGTGTTTCACTCTTGCCACTGGGAAGTGAGAATTAATTTTTGCTTTTCACTGAGTGCTTCTCTGCCCAACAACTGCATCAAACTTGACATCGGTCATATTTTTCAGAACAGCCAAGGCACGTTCTGGAAACAACCTGAAAGAGATATTGACATGAAATAAAATGTAGTATAGGAAACTTAAATTATGGGAAAAAGCAGCAGTGCAGGTGAGGGAAGAGCTGGTCTGGGAGAAGCAGCATGCACACGCAGGCTTGAGACCAAGAGTTAAACCAGGCATTATTTCTGGAGAATACATAGGCCTCATCAATCTCTGACTAGTTTTAACACAAATTCCACCCATGTCCTTTAATGACAGTTCCGAGGACAGGTGTCTACTAGACATGACTTAGTTTGCAATATTGACGCAGGATCCAGTAAGTTGTATTTGAACATGGATGTCTGAATTTGTTTTCTTTTTCCTTGGAAAACATTATCTGGTTAATTCCTGGAATTTTAGGGGAAAAAAGCCAAACCTCTTTACACCACCTCATAAAAAGAAATTTGGGATAAGACCCAAGTTTGCTGGATTTCACAAACAAAATATTACCAAGTGTTTCATGAAATACTGTAGAAGTTAACTGAAAACTTAATCTAGTTGTTCTGATGTTAATTCCAGGTGTGGAACCTGAGCTCTGTTGAGAATGCCTCCTCAGCAGAGCAGCTATGCTGGATATTAAAGACGTGAGAAGACAAATCTTGCTTTCATGGCAGAGAGAAGTGGTGGAGCCCTTTTAAAGCAACTTTCCCAATCTCTGAGACCTCAATCTTCAGTGTTGACATGAAGAAACAAACACTAATAAGCAGCAGGTCCTCAGCCCTTTCTGGAACTATGCTGGGGCTGCTGGTTCAGAGAAGCTGTTTTTCACAAGCCCAAGGTAATAGCCATCTGTGGGGAAAAAAGAAGCCTTCTTTTTTTTCTCCTTCTCCCTTCTAATCACCCTGAGGACTTGTTGAGTTCTCCACTGAGAACAGTTAGCTGCAGAAAGTGGATCATAATGACCTGTGAGAGGACTCATTTCTGTGTGCAATGTTTGCTGTTGTCATTAGAAAGAATGAATGTGGTATTTGCTTAACTTGTGATGCGTTCTAAAATAAAAATTAATCTAGAAACATACGTTACAAGTTTGATGGTTGTACTCTCAGAACATTATATGTGATACATGTGGGGTGCTTTTGTTTTTGTTCCTACTTACCTTTCAAGAAGTAAAGCAATGCGTTGATTTGATGGAACAAAAATCATTTTCTGGTTGGTC
>NW_010191712.1:0-1762 GCF_000695765.1 Mesitornis unicolor | reverse complement strand
GGCTGGCCCATATCTTGTCTGCCAGTACAGGGCTATGGAATATCAGCTGAAACTTCAAGGCAACATATTTACAACTGAATGAAACACCATTTATTATCACAGAATATAAACAGCTTCCAAAGCACTCTGTCTCATATCATTGAAGCCGAAAGGCTAAAAGAGTTAAAAAAAACCAATTAGCTACCTGTTTGGGTATTAAGAATTTCTCTAGTTTCGTTATAGATTATATGAGAGCATACAGGATATAAACCTGTGGTTCAGGATTTGCTACTAGTTGCATAGGAGCACTATGGTCAGACTGAAAGTTCTCTAAAAGATAAGAAACAAGCTGTGATGCAGAGCCAAATTTAACTTTTAAAAAAAGATCTAAAGGGAGAGAAAACAGAAAAACCTTAAATTTACAGTTCATTGGAAATAAAAAAACAGAAAATGTAGTTCTGGAAAATAAAAATTAATAGATCTAAGAGACAACAGTCTTATCAAGAAGTAGGCATGAGCTTGGAATGCTCCACTACTGAAAAAAAGCTTAAAAGTTTTGCTGAACAATGTAATGATCAGCAATGTGGCATGGCAACAGAAAATAAAAATGCAAAAGAAAAGGGACAGTGTGGAGAAGTACCAGCAGTGCAGGTAGGGTGCCACTGCTGAGAGAGGCCTGGTTCCCCGCCTGCCTGTGGGACAGCTGTGTCTGGAGCACCAAGTTCGGGTTTGGGCCCTGCATTCACTGCTGCAGGGCTGACAGCCTGAAAGCCTGTGAGCAAATTGTGTGGGGGCTGGAACCTAACTCATGAGCAAAAGCAGTGAGTTACTCAACAGGTTGGGTAAATTATGCCTTCTGGAGCAGTCACTAACAATTAATATTTAAATGGTGTTAGATTATGACAATCTAGGGCTTCCTGATGTCACTGCTTATCTCTCCACTTTCTGTCCATTGCTCCGAGGCATTATTAACATTTGGCTTCTCTGTGTCTTGGAAGGTGATGGCACTAGTCCCCACAATGACCTTTACAAATTGATGAGAAGCTATCCCATCTCCCAGCATCCCAGATACGCCTTGGATTGCAGGCACCCAGGGGCATTATATCTGCAATACCGTTTTAATTAGATTTGATGTTTCCAAAGAAACAGCATACCTCATGCCTGCTAGAGCTAACTGAAATCCTTCGTAGGAACAGGCATGCTTAAACAAAAAACAAAGGCATTCCAGCGACAACTCTTTGAAAATAAAATTACAGAGGAGAAGCTCAAAAGTAATATAATATAAATTGTGGTGACACCTAATTGCGAAGTTGTCCCTCAAGCATTTCAGTGATTCAGCCATCCTGGAAATGGTTGTTTTCCAGGACGCTGTCAATTGTGCAAAATGGTTTTTTTCTCCTTTATCTACAGAGTAAATTTTCTCCCTCTCTCATCTGACTCTCTCTTCTGTTTTCATTCCCAGCCTGACTTTCACTACCACTCACACCCGTAAGTTGTGTCCATGCCCTTTCCTTTAGCAATGAGGGAAGAAATGATATATCCAATAAAACAGGCATTACTATTTTACCTTGTAATCTTCAGAGTATTCATTCATGCTTAAATGACCTTCCAGATGATAAGAATGATACCAGGACAGCTACAAAGCTTCAGAAGTCATACAATGTAGGAACTACTTACTGTACATGTGTCTTACAAAACTTACTGCCTTCCCTTTGCTCTGAGCTCTTGAGGAAAATTACGTATTAAGTGGCAGTGCAGGAACCTTCCCAGGGCAGCTTCAGCT
>NW_010191711.1:85713-86151 GCF_000695765.1 Mesitornis unicolor | reverse complement strand
AAGTGTTTGCCTTGTGCTTAATTCAAAAGATATCTTTGGTTCATCTTCTTTACTAAGAGCCCTTTTGTTTACAGTAACAGTTAACTCACTATAATAGCAGAGACTGTAGACAATACTACATTGTTTTACACATCTCGATGTTATCAGGCAGAACCAGACATTATTTGCAAAGCAATAACCACTAACACGGCAATTCATTTTGGGGAAAAAAAAAAAAGGAGAGAGATAAGTGTGTGGTTAAGAAACACAAGAATAATTGGTATTTTTCATTGAAACCAAAGTATCTGCTTTGTCCTTTGTTCATTTGGCAGATTTTCTACTCAGAATATTGTAATTCGTCTTACAGTAAGGACTGAACAACTCATATGACCTGGGGGTCTTATTTTGCTTAAAACTAGACAAACAGAGGAGCTGTGTGGTACCAAGGATGGGGGAGGG